>NC_142822.1:9960257-10117169 GCF_057945365.1 Rhopilema esculentum | reverse complement strand
GTCGTGGTTCTTTTTATCAAGTTCATTAACAAGCTGCGGTTTCCAAAGTCCCCATTGATTTCTATTGTGTTGAAAAATTGTATCCAAGGCTTAAAATATTTAGCAAAGGCTCAAAGTTCCCAAAGCAAGAACAAATACTAAGATCATGCATTTTGTTGGAGTGTCGTGGGAATCCCCTGTCGATGGTTGCCGCCGAAGGACTGGAAAGTGTACGAGCATTTATGCTTCTAGTTCCCTGAAAAATGCACTATTTTAAGATCATTTTACTAGAGCAATCCTTCTAATTTTATTGGGAATTATTGTCTTATTGCAAACAGACTGAACAGCAGATAAAAACAACTGATACATTTTTGCCATGGTCTTCAAAATGCCATGTTGTCGCGTAAAAAGCAGAACTAGTTGTCATTTTAGATCCCTCTCTCAATCTTGGCATTTCTTTCGAATCTAGAAAAAATCTTGATTTCATTATATCGTCTTCCCGACAAAAATTCTACCTAACTTTTCAAATATTTTAAACAAATTTGCACCGACCAGTTGCACTTGTGATATTTGTAAGCAATACACTTGCAATATTGGTTGTTTGATTAGAGGTCTCGTCCAAATCAACACAAGAGAAGCTTTTAGTTTTGATTCATCTACCTCAAGTATGTCTTCCTAAATCAACGATAATTAACCAACAACATCGATGATTGCATTTATACCAAACAACAGTCCAAAATCCAGCTAACTTTAGTTCAGAAGCTTTTGTCTTAGGAAACGATAAATACTACTATTTTACTAAACATCTCATGAAGGTTTCATGCTTGCACGAAAGAATACAAAAATTTGAAAAAGTTATAACTTTAACCTTAACTATTTTCTGTCTACCCTAGATGGAAAACAGCAGAATTTTTTTCTTATGTTTGGGTTTTACTTGATTTTGAGTATAAATACATGTAATGTTTTCATTTTTGAAGTATCTTAATTGTATTATATTGTAGTGATTTATCGTTTTCATAGTAAAATGTTGTTTGTCGAAATTTTGTATTGTAACCTTAATTCGGTTTCCTTCGTGGTCTGTTCATTTTCCAGTTTGCAGCCAGCCCCTGGGAATGAAGACAAGAATTATTGCAAATGATCAAATAACAGCATCATCCTCCATCCCAAACTACGAACCACGCAGAAGCTATCATGCTCGCCTTGACAACACAGATTGTTGGTGTGCAGATCAAAGTCCACCAAGAATTGGACAGTGGGTGAAAGTGGATTTGAAGCATACATTTAGCATAACAGGTATCACCATCCAAGGAGACCCTGCAGGTGCATCAAGTTACATAAAAGAGTTCACTCTCAGGTACAGTGTTGATCTGACAAACTATATGTATGTGACAACAACCACATACAATGATCCAATGGTAGGTCTTCTGCAAGTCTTATGGTATCTCAGTTGTTCCTACACAGTGACTTTTAATTCAGTTCTATTACTGTTTTATCAAAAGTTTTGTTATTTGCCAGAACTTTTTTTTCTCAAACTTCTAATGAATAATGTATCTTATAGTTGCTAACTATTTGAAATATTAGCAAGCTGTTAGCCTCTCTTGTTCAATGAAAAGTAACTCGGTATTTGTATCTCAGCCTCACTAGCAATGGGTTTTCAAAATGAAGAGAGCCATTACAGCTTGTCATTAAATTTTCTAGTAAAGATTTTGTTTGTTTTTGTGTAGATATTCTCTCCATCTTCAATTTTGATGATAGGTAACTCAGTTAAGCATTATTTGATTATATACAATAACTGGTATATTCAGTAACTTGATTCTGCAAAAACGCTTGGCAATCTTCTATTAAAGTAAATTACTGTTAATCTTTGCCCATTATTTACTTTTTGGAGTTTAGCTCCAAATTAATATTTCCTACAACTTTGCTTTGTATTGTTTCTTCTGATTGACTACATTTACTTTAACACAGGTTACATAATGTTTTTCTCTTATAGAAATTTGCAGGAGCTACTGGTCCTAACCAGAAAATAAATGTGATGTTTCCTAATCGACCCTTTTCTGCACGATATCTTGAATTTAGACCTACAGACTCAAGTGGTGCTTATTTGTGTGTAAGATTTGAACTTTATGGATGCCTCTATGGTATGTATTTGGTAGTCAATTGAGCTACCTGATTGTCCATTACTTCATTCTTGTTGTTGTAGTTGTCCTTCAGGTCGCTCGACACCTGGTGATGTTATGAACCTGACGTCTACATTCAGCTCTATTTTTAGTGTCTTTGTTGAGCTGATAAACATTTCTTGTTGTCATCGTCTTAATGTTGTCAAACCACTTTGTTGCAGGTCTTCCTCTACCTCTTTTCCCTTCAATTTTTCCTTGCATTATCAGTTTTTCTAAACTGTTGTCTGCTCTATTTATTTGGCCATAATATGTTAATTGCCTCTTTCTGATGGTGTTGAATAATGATCTTTCTGTTTTTATTTGGCCTAGTACCCATTCATTCGTTCTTCTAGATATCCACGGCACCATTAGGAGTCTTCTCCATACCCAAAGTTCAAAGGCTTCAATCTTTTTCATTTCTGCTTTTCTTATTACCCATGTCTCACTTCCATATGTAACAACAGGAAATAATAATGCTTCGATTATATTTATCTTGGTATTCAGTGTGATGTTTTTGTCTTTCATTATCGTTGTCAAATTGATCATAGCCTTCCTACCCAGCATTAGCCTCCTTCTAATTTCTTTTGTGTGATCAGAGGTTCTGGTTAATGTACAGCCAAGAACATTGAATTCCTGTACTACCTCGATGGATTCCCCATCTACTTCAAAGTTGGTAATTTCTGCCGTCGTAATTACTTTTGTTTTTTTTTTAAATTTAGTAGTAGCCCTTTTTCCTTGCTTGCTTTCTTAACATTTCTGATAAGTTCTTCCAGATTTTCTTGGTCTTCCAGATGGTTTCGGCAATCAGGGTCGTGTCATCTGCATACCTTAAGTTATTAATGAGTCTACCATTTACTTTTATTCCGATGTTGTCTTCATATAGTCCTGCGTTTCTCATAATAATTTCACCATATAAATTAAAAAGGTACGGAGATAGAATACAGCCTTGTCTCACTCTACTGATTTCAAACCAATCTGTTGGCCCATACATTGTTCGTACATGCGCTTCTTGTTTATGGTAAAGATTCTTAATCAAGATTATTAGATGTTCTCGAATTCCCATCTTTCTCATCACAAACCACACAGTGTTATGGTCCACACACTTCATTCTTAAACACACTAAAAACCCTAAAACAAAATGCTGTGGTATTTAAAATATTAACTTTTTATATTTTTTCTTCTCAAATAATAGTACTTGATCCCACCGTGGTAGGTTCTTGAGCAGATTAGCCATTTCCTCACCTATGTCATCAATTCCGGATATTTTAAACCTGTTCTGTATCATAGGAAAAAAGTGACCATGGCTTTTTGATAGACGACTTTCAAAATCAATCATATTTGTTTCTACTGATATTTTTACTAACTTGGAAGAACAAGAGGGTACCCAAAAGGTATCCTGATTTCCGAATTACTGGTACTTTGTTGGCCCCATTTCCGATAGCTGATACCCAATGAGGCTTAAGTGAGACTAACACTATGTTGAGCCCATAAATACCCCTAGTTCAGCAAAGGGAAAAGAAATGCTATCAGACAACACACTTTACACTTGAAGAAAACTTATTCTAAACAAGAAAACCTCAGGCGAAAAATACTCCACAGCATTGCGCATATTCTTGTAGAATTGCTTTGGTACAAGTAAATTGTGCAGAACGCTTTTAAAAAGAACATCAAGAAATATAAGTTTAGGGTGAAAAAACTAAAAGGATGAAGGCCCTTCGTGAAGTTAACTCTGATCACATTTCGGTTTATCATCGTTAACCTTTCTTTTCATTTTGTTTTTTAATGGGAATACAGATTCATAGATCATTTGATTTCCGTTCTTTCAGCCAATAAACATTGCGCATGCGCAGTTTTTTTCAACAATTTCGAATTGACAAACTTTCAGACAACTGTAAATTTTGTACAAATGGATTTTCGCACAAATGTGATTCCGAAATATTGTCACGCCGCAATATCTTGTATTAAATACGCAGTTATCCACCTTTTTGAAAAATTCTCTAGTTGATTTGAGTCTTGGCCTTCTATTTACAGTCTGTGGACAGGGCCTTGGCATTGAGCATGGCAGTGCGCTTCCTTCAGGTTTTGCAATGACGTCATCTTCCCACTCCTCTGGACAAGGAGCGGTATCAGGTCGTTTAAACAATCCATCTGCCGCTTGGTGTGCCTCGGGAACCACTAGCGAGTTTCTGCAAGTAGATTTTGGGAAAATCGTTACTGTGAGTGGAATTGCAACTCAAGGTAGCCCTAGCTTTCCATCTTGGGTCAAATCTTTCTATGTTGACTATGGTAAAACACTCAGCTCTCTTGTCACCTACCAAGAAAATTCTGGGAATAAGGTGAGTTAAAACATGATTAAGTTTCGGAGACCTTTTTATTATGGTTTTGATTTGCTTTTGTAAGCAATACGGAAATTTTAACTTTACTAGTGCTCCTAGCAGCACTTGAAACATGCTTGAGCATTCAGCATTCGTAGAAACATAGTGTGGAATTCGAAAGCAATTTTGTATTTATCATATGTCGAAGATTTGGAATTTTGTTGTTAGTCTCATGGCCTTAAATCCTTATGTTAGCCCCGAAAGAAAGTCATGGTCGAAGTTTAATGCGATCATGTCTTCATACTTTTTACCACCTCATTTTTAGTCCTTCATTGGAAACTCTGATCAGAACACGATTGTTGTGAACTGGTTCCGTGTGCGACTGCAAACGAGATACGTGAAAATAAAACCAATCACGTACAACTCGGGTTTCTGTATGCGAATCGAGATTCTTGGCTGCAACTCAGGTAACAATTTATCTTGCAAAGTTTACATGTTCCATAGGAATTACAGCATTTTCTGTCTTACTGGGGATTAGCTGCTCCAAACTGTTGATACGCAAAATTATAGTATCTTCAAAGACCTAAGCCAAGGATTCAGAAGATGAGGATTTAGCACATCATTTCCAAATCGTCATAAGTTTTGTTGGTAATCTTCAGTTGGTATAAATATATTGCATTAAAGAGAAATCTTTTCCGAATCGCTAACTTTTTGTCTCAAGCGCATCTCAGTTTCTTAGAAACGCAACCAACTTACTACGTTCATGCTTTGGTTAAGTACTGATCATCGGGCAGTCTTTGTGGATATGATTTAAACAATAGTGGTATCTGGAAGAAATCGATAGCGGATCACGTCTACCCTCACAGCATTGTCTTTAGGTCATCAAATCAGGATATCTAAACAGAGATCAATTTTTTTTGCTGTGAAAACGATACTAACATTATCTATTTGATCCTAAGATTCCGTATATGAATTCGGTGCTGAAAACAGAGCTTTGCCAGACAACAGATTCTCGGCTTATGCAACTACAGATTTTCTTGGAAATGGTAGATACAAGGCAAAGGATGGTCGCTTGAACAATGACAGACCCTGGGGATGCAGCAAAAATGAAAGATCGTTTCTCTGGTTCAAAGTTGATTTAGGCCGAGTTATGCTGTTAACTGCAATTGCTACACAGGGTGACAGAACGTGGGGCCCAAACTATTTCCCTGACTTCAAATTGCAGTATACTTTGGATTCGACAAACACGCCAGGAAGTAAAATCACGATCAAAGAAGAATCTAGCTCAAGAGAGAAAGTAAGCTTCTTCTTTGCATTCGTGAATTTGTGTTACGAAACAAACAACGTAATGATTTCTTGGTATGACTAGTAGATTATCGTTATAACATGCTCAGTAATAATGCGATTTTATTCGTTCTTATATCTCCTTTGCATTTGCTTTTATAATCATCATAACTACTCATTTTTAAGGTTTTCATTGGAAACACAAACAATGCTGGTGTCAAGTTCAACCTTTTTGAAAAGCCAGTATCAGCAAGATATATCCAATTCATTAAAAACAGCAATGTATTATGGGATAATACGTTGCGTCTTGAGGTTTACGGTCGGCCTTCAAGTGAGTATTCACCCTTCGGCATTCTTTGCACGGTTGTGTATGTTAAGTGATTGTTTATTTGTTCATTGAAGCATTCGAGTTGCAACAGAAGCCCTCCTACAATTTTGGCTACATTTGACATTTGGCAAATTATTTGGATATAGATAACAGGTATATAATGCAACTACATCGTTGGATTTTATGCTCTCAATTGTCACACTCTTTAGCCGCATTTACACGAGCAACTTCTCACTCAAGTTTTTAGCAAGTTCACTTGCTAAAGATTGTCATATGCAAAACTTGCCCGTGTCGATAGATGACTTGACAAGTAAACTTGGCACTTTTGACTCAATTTCGACCCTTTTTTGCGGCCATTGTCTCTTGTTGGTAGTCATTTTTGGCACGAGAAACCTGTTAGTGTCACAGACATTAAGGGGTAACCATGGTCAATACGATTGTCCGAACAAATAACTATTGTCAAGAAGACGTGTCTCCTTTTTATACGAGCAGTTATAACCCGTTAAGAAAAAATTATCAAACAAAACTTGTTGCTAATCTACACAGCCAAGGAAATTTTTTATTTTGTAGTTGAAAAAGCACCAAATTTTATTTTAAAAGAAAGTTTCAATGTTGCAAGCACCTTTATAAGGTATATGACTTTGATGCAAACAGTAGTTTTATATAGAACAACTTTCGCTGTCAAATCCAACACATTTATTCAAACCCTATTATTCTCCTCAAATCTACAGCATTAAAAATGTGTAAAATTGTATCTAGACTAATTGTGTATAGTGGTAAATGTAAATCAAATTTCAGGAGAGTTAGAGTTAGGTAAATCAAATTATAGAAGTGTGAATAACTTAAAAGACCAACCTATTAGATGATTTCTTTTTTTGTGCCATGAAAATGTGCTGCAAAATTTTCCTGTCACTACATTCTAACTACAGTTTCAACTATTTTTTTACAACTAAATAATGGAGACTGTAGTGGCAAAGTCCTTGGCACTATCTTCCTTTTCAACCTTGAAAACTGAGAAAGAAGTTCACTGTTTGCAACATCTGACAAAGGGTATTTGACTTTGGGGATACCATGATTCCAAGCCATTAAAAATATTTTTTCCTGCAGTTTGCAGTTCAAGTTTTGGCATGGAATCTGGAGAGCCAAGCACGAATAACCCGACTGTGAGTGCTTCAAGTGGAATAGTACCCGATGAGCGAAGCAAACTAAACACTCCTAGCTCATGGTGTGCAGCAACGTCTGATACGAACCAGTTCTTTCAATATGACTTTGGCGTGGCAAAGGTGATTAGTGGATTTGCTATTCAAGGAGATCCATTGCTGGAAAAGTGGGTTGAAACTTTCAAAGTTCAACATGGAAATGACGTGTCATCCCTGTCGACCTACCGGGAAGGGGGAAGCGATAAGGTATCATTTTAAGCGCAATTTCTTTATCCTTAAATTTTTCTGCAAATTATTCAAATTTTATGTGAAGTTTTTTGACGGCATGTGAAAATCTTAAATCTGTTTCATTTTCCAGATTTTCACTGGTTGCAAATCACGTGAGGGTATTGTTTATCATTGGTTCTCATCCAGTTTGAAAATACGGTATCTAAAAATAGTTCTGTTGACCTGGAAAACTGCGATTTGTTTGCGGATGAATGCCTATGGTTGCCCAGATTCAGGTATTGTAAAATAACCTTATTGGTCTCGTCTGTTGTGCTCATTTTAGGTTTTCTGTTGTGGCTCAGATGACATGTTCATATTCGAAGAATGCTTTTGAAAGGCTAAGATCTTTGTCTTTGACAAGAACACACGGCAAATTTCTGTCTTTGGAACGCAAAAGACTAAAATCTTTTTCTTTCAAGGCAAACGTCTGCCGTAGGCGCTGGGCTTCAGGGCCCGTTCACTCTACTCCGTTTTCAAATGAAAACGTAGTCGAACTGATCCGTTTTTGCATTGCGTTCACACTTCTCTGCTATGAAAACGGAACTGTTTAATAACGCTACTGAAAACGGATACTTTCGAATACGGTGCCTCTTGGATACGCTCCGTTTTCAGTGTGAACAACTTCATCAAAATACGTGCTTTCTACTAGCACACCAAATGTTGTAACTGGTAGCTGTTACAACAAAGTTATTTAATTTCACTTATAACGATGTCAATCTTTGAGGATTCGTGAACGCCTGTTTCCAGAAAATGTGCTCACCAACAGCGTTTCTGTTTAAGTAGTGTCTACACCAACCGTATTCAAATCATATTCATTTGAAAACGGATAAATGTGAACGGACAGCGTTTTCGTTAACGAAAACGGAGCGAACGAATACAGAGCAGTGTGAACGTAGCCTAAGATGATTGAATTCAACCAGTGATCTAAGCTGTGATAAACGGATTGCCTCAATGATGACGTCACAAAGTTTCACATGTATAAAAGTTCCACAGTGATGACGTCAGAAAATTATTTTCTATATTGTTTGAGTCTGAATCATGGAACAAGGAACATCATAATTGAATACTTCTACTCTCGCGAATAAGAGTACAAATGTAATATACTCTTATACGAATATATGTATTATAGAAAACAAATAAGTGTGATCCTGTATAACGTATTTATAACGCCGCAAAAGTATTCAATTGCCTCCATTTCATTTCATTCATTTCATTTGAATGTTTAAGGAGGGTAGCCCTTCAGCAATGTTGTTTTTCAAGGGGCCCTCCACTTAAAATACTTACAGAAATTCTTATAAAAAACACATTATCCTAATTACATTTCAATATTTACAATCTAAAATAAATTCTATTTTAACTTGAATTTAATTTTACTATAAATATCTATAACGAAAGGCGGAATGGTAATTTTCAATATTCCATTATATTTCATTTACGCCTATTTACAATTTCGCAAGATTTTTTTGAAGTTGGCCAAGGAAGATGCCTGTTTACACGTAGCTGAAAGGCCATTCCAAGACCTAGCACCTCTAAACGAGAAGCATTTCTGTCCATTTTTGAAGATTTTTTATTGTAGCCTTAGGTCAGTTGATGTATTCCTAAGATTCCTAAAATTTAACTTGGATTTTTCTGTGAAAAGATCACACATGAGTTGTGGAGCCTGTCCATGAATCGATTTGAAGACCATGATATTTGACTAACTAGTGATTAGCTCGTCTATGGTCCTCTAGCCAAGCTCTTTTATGAGTGGTTGGCTCGGCGCAACAAAACTGCTGCCAGATACAATACGAGCAGCCCGGTTTTGTAGTTTTTGTAAGCGTTTGATTTCGGTAAGACCACAACAGCCCCAAACCGAGCAACAATAGCGAAAGTGTGGCTCCACAATGCTTGTGTACATAGTTTTCAGAGTTTCTTTTGGCAGAAAGGATTTTGCATGCTTCAAAAAGGCAATTCCTTTGAAGACCATGAAAGAAATTGTTTTAGTGTGTCCCTTCCAATCTAGTGTGCTATCGATCTGTATTCCAAGATATTTGGTTGTATTCCGAGTGTATTCAATACGTGCTCTGTATTTGAAAGTTTCCGTATTCATTTTCGTTTTAAAGTGATTCCGTTTTCAAAGTGGAGCACAATAAAAAGACAGATAGGTTTGACTCAATTTCATTTAAAAACGGACCAGTGTGAACGGGCCCCAAGAAAGCAGTAATCCTTAATTGCACAATTCTTTTTCCCGCAACATCTAATGTGCAACAGATCAACTAGTTTTACACAGTTAAAGCTGTTTCTTGTTCGCCTTTAGGCTACTTTTTCAAAATTCAAAAATGTTGGAAATAGATTTTTAATTAAATCATAATTACACAGATTTGTGACGCATTTATTTGCTTTTCATGTCAACGCAGCTTTTTTTATGGGGCCGTTTCATAAATATGGTCTAAATTAAGAAATGCTCGAATCATATTTTTGTGACGTATTACCCGGCAGAAGTACTTTGCTAATTAAGAATGCTGTATGTGAACTCAAGCTATTCAAGCATCTCAGTATTTTGTTGAGCAAGGAATCCAAAAAACAGGAAATTGCCTGACCACGTTGTTTCTTTGGATATTTTCAGTATTTTCATTGCATTGTTAGGATTTCAAACAAAAGTGTGGTATGTGCGACTTCATGATATACAAATATAAATACAAATAGAGTACATGAGAATATATACACAAAAGAGGAGGCTCTTTTCACATCCACACGGCTGCATAAAACATGATTGTGCTCGAGAACAATCATTATTGATAAAACTTTGCAAAATTAAATTAAACTAGTCAAAGTTTCATATTTTGCTTACTAATGCTTGACTACCAATCTTGGAACTTTGTGAGTATAAAATTTGCCAGTTAATGAAATATGCGTGTGGTTTTTTTACTGTAGAAGTCAGCAGTCCTTGGAGCTCGGGCCTACGTTCGAGAGTTTGGGCCTAAGTTCAAAAGATCGGTACAAAGTGCATACTGTTTGGTCTAAGTTTGTTTTAACTAGTATTGTTTATTAAATCGATCATCAGCGTTTTTGTAAAAGAAGTGAAAGTCATTTTATTGTTGAGCCAATTCATTTATCTCGGATAAACACTTTGCCTCCTATCTGTTTTCTTCACAGAATGCCGTGATGCTATTGGCATTCAATCTTCAAGCTCAATTTCCGATGCCTCGATGACATCGTCAACATCTGCTAATGGAAATGGAGCCCACAAAGGGAGGTTTAACGTAGAATCTGTTTGGGAAGCTTGCCAGTTCGGTTCATGTTTCCCGAAAGAATCAACTGGAGCCAAACCATGGATTCAAGCATGTTTACCAAGTGTACAGTCAATCAGTTCGATTGTGATTCAGGGTCAGGGCAATGTTGATAACTTGGCAAAAGCGACAGAATTCTCGCTAAAGTATTCTACCGTCGTTTCTGGTACATTTTTCGGATACAAGAACAGCAATTTATTACAGGCGAGTTTAATTGTTTTTTTCATTACACATTATTTCGAAATTCAATTTTTCTTCCCTTGTTGCATAAAGTGACTATATTTTTTTTAATTAAAAAAAACGTTCTCATTAATGTCTTATGTGGCCAATTCCCCGGTAAATAAATGGTTATCTAATGCTTGCAAGAATGATAGGTTAATGCTAAATGACAGATTATGTGAAAATGTTAAAAGCTTTGCTGATCCAGTGTTGTTATTTTGTGATTACACTTCCCTTTAATATTGGTAGAAAATGATAAAAGGATCTCTCTCTTTTGATGTGATTTTTCCTTTTGTTTATAGAAATTCGCAGGTCCCGATGGTCGTTACTCGTCATCGCAGATAGATCTACCACATACAATAATAGCCCGTTGTATTCGCTTGCAAGTCGAAACTCAATCTCCCACTAATCAGAATGTTGGACTGCGTTGGGAAATGCTTGGCTGTGCCTCAGGTATGTAAACTGAAGAAAATATCTTAGCTTCAATTCAAATCTCTTACGAATAACGAGTTAAAAAAGAATTGCATTTCTTGAGTTTTCGCTACATATTAAGAGCTATGTCAAGATTTTAATAGTAGCATTTTAAAAGGTGTGGAACCTGAGGGTGGGAGAATTCGATATTTCTTGGAAATGTATCTCAATTGACCTAGTTAGAAGAAATTGAAAGCTGTTCAAGCAGATGACTCGGAAAATTAACCAGGTTTCCTCCTTATCAAAACATCTTATTTTCCTTATTCATCAACTCTGTAACATGACAACCCTTCTGAATCATAAAAATTGCAAAAACAATCTTGATTAAAGATTTCACACATTTAACTCTTGTTCAGACTGTTAGGCTACAGCGGAACCTTCTTATGCCTAAGAACAACACGAACTATTAAAAGAGCACGATCAATAGGCTTCATGTACCCTTGTTGATGCTATTTTTAAGAAATAATGTTTTTAAGAAATATGTAATTGATGCAGTTTTGTATCGGGTATATATTTGGATTATCTTGCGGGGTTTAGGGGTGCTCAGAAATGCTGCTTAAATCTATTTAAAAATTATCATGTCAGAAGAACTTTCTTGATTGTATAATTTTGATGCAGGCCTATTATGGACTCGCCCAGGAAAGCTTCTTAGAACCACGTTCTTGAAGACGTTGGAAACACTTTTTTCCATAAAGATTGTGAATAGCTGGGTATGCCACCCAGATATGAGCGTGCAGTGACATTTTAACTTTGTTCATCAAATAATATCAGATTTAATTTATGTAAATGTTGCATGCTTCAAGCAACGTTATTCTGTTTTAGTTGGCCAAGTGTCTTCGATCTCCATTGTACCGTCAAGCCCATCCATTGCAAGAAATGGCGAAGTAACATTGACATGTACGGTAGCAGCGCAGCCTGGCGTTGAAGCAGCTTGGAAAAACGGAAGCAACACTTTGACATCCACTGGCATTTATCAAGTTGGAAACGATGCCGTAACAAATGAAAATATAAATGGAGAAACGACCAAAACTTTGAAGATCACTGCCACACCAAACAATGTTATTAACTCATTTGCAACTTGCACTATCACCGATTTTGCGCAGGGGCTTGTTCAATGTAAACACACATTTGGATGTTCAGCAATGTATCCTGGGATATCGAGCACTTCGAAGAGTGGCACAGTGGAAGTTACTGTAACCGGACTCTTGGGTAGGTAGGGCCTAAATATCAGAACAGTCGTTCAAATTCCTCTTTGAAGTTGCCATTTTCAAATGTCGAATATTTAGGTAAGTGGGCAGGTGAGAAAGCTAAAATGGCAACATGGAACAATGAGCAGAAAGAGCTCAAGTATACACATTTTATGAACCTTACCTTAACTAGTGCCCAGTGATTTACATAGGTAGCATTGATAGGTTATTTTGTTATTGATAGTTTTATTTCATTACATTAAATCTTTTTTGACATTGCAGCTAAACCCTCGACACCAAGCGGCATGGTAACAAGCTCACTTACCAATACAACTGCATCAGTAACATGGAATGCTTCAATCTCGGATTTTCCTACTGAAAGCTACAATGTAGTTCTTAAGAAAAAGTCTGATGGCTCAACACACGAAACACAGAATAACTTGAAGACCACAACAGCATCGTTTGCGGGCCTAAGTGCAAACACCGACTTCACAATCGAGGTTTCTGCAAAATCATCACCTCACAATATAAATTCAGATACGGGAACCTTTGACTTTAAAACAGACGAAGGAGGTAGCGAGATTTCTCTATCATCGTTAGTTACTTAAGCTAAAGCCTGTTTCAAATTTGTTGTATTTAAGATTTTCTCAATGTCCTAGCATTGTTGCATGTGGAGGTTTAGCCGCAAGAAGACGTAGATAAACAACGAATCATTTCAAACTCCCGTTTCATAAAATAGAAGCTTTTTGGCAGTCAATGTATATTATTCTTTGTATCTCATAATCACCTGTCGTGAGTTAAGAGTCAAACTCGCGTAAATTGGATCTCGTTGGTCAATCACAGAGAATCTGACTTTAGCTCCCGCTACGGTTGCTATAGTATGAAGCCTTCCCTGATGAGTTGGAAGTTTATATTTATCATCCAAAAAAACCATGGGGCCTCGTTTTTTATAAGATACTGGCTATAAGAAACGAGTACTGGACAGTCAGAAAAACTAAGAAACTTCAGTATTCGAAGCAAAAAATTAATAAAATATTAAATCGTGATAAAACTGAAAACAAGGAAACTTCGTAAAATACAAAAACATTATTGCCCTGTTGGCCTAGAACTGAACACACGAGGGATAAAAATATACTTCCCAAATCTAAATACAGCATCAGAATGGAAGCTAATCTCTTGACGTGAAAAAAGGACATGAAAATTTCATAACATCGTTCTTGACATCATAAATAGGAAACTCTTAAGAAAAAATGAATTTTCAAATCTTAAGAACATTAGGAAACTGAAGTACTCAACATCGACCTTTCTTACTTATAAAAAAATGAGTGTACATCTAATAAATCAGAAGTGAAACAAAACAAAGCAAAAACCAAAGTTTGACAATTAAAATTGTTTGAGAAACAGAGTAAGACATCTTGCTATCAGCTTTTGCAAAGGAAGAGTAAAAATTTTTTTAATATGAGCAACGCTAGAAATATGATTAATGCATTTACAGTCAAAAAATTTCAGAGGTTTGTTTCTCACGAAAGCCACTGCTATCTTGATTTTGTATATATTTCTACGAGGTTCTGTGTGAATCTATGTTTTCAGAGGCATTTTAGAGAAGTCCGACTTACGCAGATATTCGAGTAACGAATCCATATATGCAATTCAAATTTATTGCATTTTAATAAAATCTGATTGGGACAATGCTTTTTATCTGAGTTGCGAAACATCTGCATTATGTGAATCTGATTTATGCAAGTTTTTCTGTATTTTTTGACATTATCGAAAAAACGACCAGTCAGTTGTTTACTTAAAAAGATCTTCAGATAAATTCCACCATTCGGAAATCATCATTGTCACAGTAATACGCCCGATCCTGATGCAAGTGTGCATCCTTTAAAAATTCTAATCAACTCCTTTGTTATAGTACCTGATGCTCCATGGAATGTTTCTGCAGTTGCACTTTCATCAACAACAGTTCAAGTCTCCTGGTCTCAACCAGTCTCGCTTCGAGGAATCCTGTATGACTATAAAGTTAGATACAAAATCGTCTCTGCAAGTAGTTACTTAAGCACCATCTCTGCAGGGACTAAAACAAAGCTTACAATTTCATCTATGCAGCCATCCAAAGATTACCAATTTCAGGTAACATAAGTTGCGAAGTATTAGCACATATTAATTTGAGCTGTAATCGTTATACTTCAGCAAAACGGTAATCATCTTTTTTTTACCTGCATAATATTTACAAGTGAAAATACTTTCAGGCATGAAATTGAAACGGTTGACAAGTTTTATTCTTATGTGTTCTATACAAATTCTTTTCAGCGTTGAATATTTATCATTGTAGGTAGCAGCGACAGTATATGGTGGGATAAACTTTGGGAGATGGAGCCTTGTTGTGACAGTAAAAACACACGAGGGAAGTACGTAATACATTTTTGAACTTATGTAAAGAATAGAAATTATACCAGTCATGTATAAAATCGCTTTGTAATGATGTAAAAACTTAGTTGTTATTAAGGGTTTTGAGCGTTTTATTTGAGTATCGATTTATGATCATTACCTTTCATGACAATATTACATTGTAAACCCCGAAGTTGGTTGATTTCACAAAATTCCAACACAACATGTGACTTGATTTGTCTCAAAGTACATATCCTTTAGAAGTATTAACGTAATTGCCAAAAGTGGCATCGATAGAAAAGCACTTTGTATATTTCCACTGTACTTTTTTTCCTTCTCATGATGTTATTTTCTTCCTTCTTAAAAGAGAACATGTATGTTGATTTTCCTTACTGACCTTTTCACTAGGGACGAGGGAGTTGCTGTACAGCACACCCGCTTAGTTCACTCATTTTTTGCCTTGTCTCTGCTTGATACACGTAAATTGATTTGCACGTTGTTCATTAGTTTCTTTTGTTGCTTTGTTGAATTTACCCCCGTCAAGTCCAATAAAAAAACAATTTTGTCCCGTCAATGAAGCCCATCCTATTGACATAACTCGGTCCTATTTTCAGTAAGGTCACTATTAAAACTTACTTATTACTGATGTTCTATTGTCAACAGAACCAAGCCAGCCGCAGAATGTGAAGCTTTCTAGTAAAACATCTTCTTCCGTTCTTGTCAACATCACTAAGCCATTACGAGAAAATGGAATCGTTAGAAATTATACTGTAAGTATAATCGATGCATCTAATGTACTGAATAAAGCCAATTGCCAGTATTTGCCCATCAATAGAAAGTTTTTTGCTTTTCAAATAGTCCGGTGACACCATTTTTTGTAGAATATTTGATGTATAACAGCTTTGGTAGTAGATGTATCCTTGAAGACTTTAATAATGTGATCCAATTTTTTGAGCTCCCTTGATTCACATACATTTTCAGGTGAGGTATTTTGGCAGAAAATCTTACAACAGCACCTTTGAACACAACGGTTTTATAACAGTTGACCGGAGCTTCCATTCAGAATTTACTTCTAAAACGCTGAGCAACTTCGTCCCGGCTACAAATTACACAATCGATGTTGCTGCAGTAACCGGAGGTGGAAGGGGTATCTTTAGTGGAAGGGTTACCTTTGAAACAAACTACGCAGGTATTTATTTTTTTAATTAGCAATAAAGAATGTTGCAGGATCCGATGCATAAACTAAGGCTTTATGTGCACAAATGAATTTCGAGTAAAGATTGATTTGTTTTAGCTAGGTTTGTTGTCTATGGTAAATTTCAATGACGTTTCTATTAAACTAGTATTATTGAGCAATGGTGTTTTGCTTATGAGTATTAACCGGAAACCCTCCTCGGGAGCACAATTCCTCTGCCCTTCCTTGGCTAAAAATTATTAGAAAGCTATAATTCTTACAGGTTTATTGCAAACAGACCCGAATAATTCATAATTTTATTTTATAGTTTTTTGTATTTTTTTGAATGTTTATGTCTATGTCTATAGTCAGGTTAATTTTTTTTCCCGTTCGATTCTTATATCAATTTTAGTGTTTATCAATAAGATCATTATTTTTTCTCATTTCATATAACTTTTTTCATATAACTTTGGTTATGTTCGTAGAGAAATGTGCTGAAATAGCCTCTAAGTTATTATCACGCTTTGTTTTTTCTTGTTTTTTAACCCGTTCTTATTTTGAAAATCAAGTTTTCATAAAACCATTTTTAAAGATAAAAGCACAATTTAATGTTTCTGTGAAATTTTTTATGCAATTTTAGCCTCGTTAAAATGGCCATTTCTTTTAGCCCCACCAAAACCAACAATGGAAAATCAGGGTTCAATCAGAAGAAAACTCACAGTAAGAATTGGTACTGCAAGCGATATTAATGGACCAATAAGGTTTTATTTATTTTCATTACATTTCTCTTTTCTTCTCACGGCTTTTTTTCCGTTGTCCATAAAATTTTTATGCCAGATATCTACTTGGTGAATTTCTGTGCAATTTGTTAATAAACAGAAAAATATCGTTCATTTTGGATATGCTGAACGTCTTTGCACATTCATAGTTTTTTGTTTTTTTCCTTTGCTATAAATATCTATTTGGTAAAATTTTGAGCAAGAAACAGATTTTGTCAAAAAATTATATCCTTTATCTTGAATACTGTTGAATGTCTTGGTACATTATTAGTTTTTTTGTATTCTTTTTCTTTTCTATGAACAGCGAATACCGGCTGTCTTTTCTGGAAGGAAATGCAATTACTTGTCAACAAAGCAGTTCTGCAGAGACAATTGTTCCTTCTAAACTGCCATTAAAGCTTGAGTTTATACCTGGAATGAAATCAGTTGCACATATTTCGACGGAGCTTAAAACATTGGCAAATTACACCATCTGCTATCGTGCTGCAACAACCAACAAGGTGAATACGATATTAATCAGATTCCTGTTACTGTATGTTCATTTAGAACCGCTATAGCAAAGAAGTAAATACTAGGACCATGTGTCTGTCTTATTTGAATTGCAATAGATTCTTCCCATCGAAGGGTCTTTCAATTAATGTATGAGGAAGTCGTAACGGTTTTTGGCTACGTAATAACCAAAGCAAGCTCTCTGGTTTAGTTTAGCAATGCAAAAATAGCTTACCGTTATGATTATAACTTGCATTTCAATATTTATTTTGTTGAGCGTTTTCTTGAATGGGGAGAAAGTAATGATCGAGGGTTTGCTTAAAGGAATTCAGATAGAAAATGAGAGAAGTATAACTAATCAATTGAATTCAGATAGAATGTGAAACTGGCTTCAAAAGCAAGAGGTAAATTTAAGAATAAACGACAGAAACTAAGCAACATGACGCAGAGAATCGAATATATGGAAATAGATATTTAAAATAAATTGAATCCAATTAATATATAATATAGGAGATATGGCCATGAAGAGGTGCTTTGTCGCCAAGTTTTGAAACCTGTCAGAAAATAAAGGATGACTCTTTGTCGGCAAATTGGGCTTTTGCACCTTGAGTAAAAGAGCTAGCAACGGCTTTTCTCATGTAACACCCTTCCACATAATCTAAGGCCCTACTCACACGATCCCGGGATCATTTGGCATCGGATCTCTTCACATATTGGATAGGTCTTCTGTTCACACGATGACGCATGAATCCGCTACGCTCCGTATTGTTTTTGTGGAATCAAATAGGATCACTTTGGAATGAAATCATATCGGATCTCCTTTGATCTCGCTTGAAAGCATGAATCCGATAGTATTGAACTTGCTCGAATATGAAAGATGCACATTTATTGAAGTTACATTTGTTTATATTTCCCCAGGATATAGCGTATTACAGTCAATTTACAAGCACGATTATAGGTAAGTTTGCCACATTGAAACTTTGTACATTTAAATATTATGCCGATGCATTATTATTGAAGGCCAAATCGAAATTGATATATTTTTTAAAAAACTGTCTAGTTATTGCATTGAGCGTAAAGCTGAGAAATGTAAGTTACAACATCCCTGTGCATTAAACCAGGGCGTTTGTCTTGAAATATATTTGTTGATCTGATTAATGAAATTTGTTTTGTTCTTCATTTTACATCTTTTATAACTTCACGTATTCCCCTTTTGCAGTTTACAGGCCCCAATTTAATATTTGGTACTTTTTGAAATTTAGATAAATACCGTGTTTATTTTGTTATCTTGAGTTATTCACGTTCCTGAAAGTTTTATCAATTTGATTTAACAGAGAGAAAACATTTAGAAAAACTGAACGTAAATATCTTCAAAAGCGAAGCGAAAGACATTTCATTCATTATTCCCTTGAAAAGAGGACCAGAAAATACCAAGTAAGGAACTTAGTCTGTTTTTAACATGTTTTCACGAAACTCTTATCTTATCTATTAAAAAAGTATTCTGTTTGCGCTTTCAAGCATATATCTGGCTCATTTTTTCTTTATTAAATTTAAAAGACGAAAAACATATTCTGCTCCCTGATAACACTATGGTACATCATTTTTTTTGCAATTTTGACTTTTCATGAAACTTCCATCTGACTTTTCATGAAACTTCCATTATGATTTATATCAAAATCATGTGTTTACAGGAAAGGTCAGAAATTCAACGCTTAAGATAAAATATTTTACAAAAATCTAATCATATTACAATTCTACATGACGTATCATCGACGTTTTGAATTCGATATCATCAGTTTCATTTTTATCCAAGAGAGTACCACATTATTGTACTGGAAACAGGAAACTCATCAAAATTCAAAGATCCCCTTGACTGGAAGCCAAGTGAACTTGGACCATATGACTCTTCTACGCATATTAGCAGCATACCTTACATAACAGGTGTCTTGTACAATTACGTTACGAAATTTGAGATTGGCAATGGGAAAGAATATGAGTCATCTGGTCGAAGGAAGAGGAACGCCGATCAAGTAAAGTATATCAATGCACCATTGAAGCCAAACACAGAATATGTTGTCTTCCAAAGAGCTTATCTTTCAGCGGTAATCTGCTTCAGAGAGCCTATTTCTTCCATTTTAATTGTAATAATTTTGATGATAGTTAGATAATTTTATAAAATAGCATATGGTTGCTGCACAATGAAAACTAGAAAGTACAACTTGAGATCGTCTTGGTCCTGGTCTATTTAAAAGCAAGATAAAAGTGTGTAAAACTTTATCATACAGCAACGAGCACGGAACAAACCAGAAAACAACCTTCTTCGTTAGATCAAGATAAGAGATACTTTACTTTAAAGTCATAATGCAATTCGTCTTTACATCTGCTAACAGATAATTCATTTGCTGGAATTTATACCCTTCCATGTGCAGTTAGTTATTTCAGTTTAGAAAATTGTTTCATTTGCAGGATATTTATTTCTCTTCGCCGTGGGCTGGACCATTCAAAACAAGTAAGTTATCGTATCATTTTATGCTAGTAACATCTTTCAAGTTTCTTACTGAAGAACCGTGCATTTTTCGCCATTTTACTCGTGGGAGCTTCACAGTGTAAGCACGGCTTTTAACCCAGTTTGATGTTCGTGCCTTCTCTTCAATGTTCCGTGCTATGATAATTTTGCCTTAACTGCTATCTCCGATGACAACGGCCGAAAATATTGTTGTATTAACATTATGTCTGTTTGTTTATTAAAGTGTGGAATGAGTTTTCCAATTATGACTGGAGTTTCTTTGTAGAAGAACCATTGAAATCAGAACCAGGCGAAACCAGATCGATTGAAATTATTGTCGGGATAATAGTTCCAGCAATCATTGTGCTTGCTTTAGCTGTTGCAGTTTGTTACATAAGGTATGCTTCTTTCTTTATCAAAACTCAAAATGTAACCCGTCAGATATATTCTATGTTACAAGCAAATAAAGCCAGTAAATTTTTTAACTTTTGAAATATAATCAGCATTCGTGTTTCAGCATTCTTTTCCTATGGATTCCTCTGTTTCTGACAACATTTACTTTCTTTTACATAAGTAAAAATTTCTGGAGCAATGTATGAGCCTGCCTAGAACAATTTGCTGAGACAAAAGCAAATTATTTAAGAAATTTGTTTAAAACGGATGCCTTATTGACTAATCAGAAATATGCGCGTATAGGATGGACAAGATACAAAAACGTGCCCTTATATTTCTTAAAAGTGGTAATGTCAGTTTGTAGAACGATCTCCTCCTGATGTCACAACGACGTACCATGCATGTTGCCAGAATTAGTTTGCTTTCTTTGAAAATATTGAAATATTTAATGATCCGAATCCATCTTTCATAAAATATATCTTTCAAAATAGAACCTCTAGTTATTCATAACGAAACCCTTATAATATTTCTTATCACAGGCCAGATAAGGTTACGTTCGACACAAACATTTCTTAATTTTTGGGACAACAAAATTGGAACTTCTTGTAATTAATACAAAGAACATCAGAAAAAATTGTCAATTTATTTGTTTTATTTTGATTGATTATATCTACATCGATTATTATTATTATTAATTGCTCGGCACATTTTAATGGTATATTAAAAATTAGCAAATCAAATCTTTTAAGTTCCTGCTTTTGACAATCAACAAGCCTGAGGTTCATCAAATTTAATCTCTTATTTGCATACAAACCGATAAAACAAAGTAATGAAAACACTGTAATTTCTACAACAGAAAGCGACGATCCAAAAGGCCAATTCAAGAAGGTGGTTTGGCAAAGGACGGTGTGCCTCTTTCAAATTTACATGGCCAGATCGAGAATCCATCGTATGATCATGAGTATGAGAGTTTGAACAACGTAAGAGCCTCTGCTGCTATGGAGGAGCCCAGCATAGTTAGTAGAGGAAGTTCAGGTAATATCAAATTATTTCTTCAAGTACTTTCTGCCCTGAACCAGAATCTTCGGTGCCGGCCATTTTAAAATCTTTATTTTGTGGACCTGCCATGTTATAATGCTATCCTTTTCGCTGAGAACGTTAAGTTGTTAAAATCAAATAGCTTAGATTTGAAAAAATAGGTTCAACAATTTAAGTTATATTTTGTTTAAATCAAACTAAACCGAAACTAAACTGAGTTGAACAGGAAAGTAAACCGAAATGTGCCATAACATAAAAATCGTGATCTTTTTAAAAAGTGCCTTAGAGATAAAGCTAATTGAAGCTTTCATCTTTCAAAAAATCCTGCAATTATGCCGGTTGCTTTGCAGCTGTTGCGCTTTTTCTTTGACCATTTGACTTTTCAATCATTATATTGAACTTTTTTTAAACTATATTTTACAGAGATGGTAATTTATAACCACCCAAATCTTAACAAATTGCATACAAACAATCTTTTGCTGGTACAAAACTTGAAAATGGCTTTGAAAAAAGCAAACATTTAGTAAACTAAAGCTTTCATCTGACACTTTTCAGAGTTTAAAATGTCAGAACATAGATCGAAAACTCTACGCTAGGAAATATATATAGCCAGTTGTGGATAATAGGCCAATCAGAAACGCCAGCACACGACTGTTCAGGCTGCCCAATCAGTGCCACTTGCCTGAAGAGAATGTTACCAATGGAGTTCTAAGGTAAAAACGAACTCCTTTTGTCTACAAAATAGCGGTTTTCGTGCTAATGTAGATAGATTCTAAAATTGCTAGATGAAATGACGATCGGGCTTTACCAATAATACGAAAAATTTCGCCATTATAGTTTTTTGCACCATTTCGGTTTTCCAGTAAATGCTGCCCGAAAGCAGAATCGCAGGTTTTAGTTGTACTTTTAGATATGTATGACTGAGATTGCTGTTCCCTTTGGGGGTGGGTTCTGTTTCTATTACTAGACTGAACATGCTGTTTTATTCTATCCTCCAATCTTTGGGTAGTGCGTCCTACGTAGCCAGAATCACATTGGCACGTAAATTGATATACAACGGAACTCTTTTGTGACGCAGGTACACACTCCTTTTTAATGGAGGAAAGGGCCTTTTTTACCATAAACAATGCGTGAATTCACGGTAAAGAAACAATTTGTTATGGGCTGTTTTATCTGTTTTTTTAAAACGCAAGGAACTGTTGTCGATCCAAGGTAGTTTCAGATATACCTGGCACTTTTGGGGACCAAATTTTACGTCAGCCGAGAAATTAGCCTTTTTCGCCTTAATGTAAACTGAAATGACATCATAAGCCGTTCTCAAAAAAAAATCTTATTTAGTTGTTCAAGTTCCGAGTCGAGTTTAGACTTGGAATAAATCATCAGTGCCCAATGAGTTAGCGTTTTGATAAGGATTTTTTTCCTTTGTTTTGGGCAAAACGAATTTCATTGAGTGTATTATATCCCCAAAAAGGCAGGTTTACGATATACACATTGTTGGGGAGATAAGTTAGGGTAAGTCCGCAAGGTGTAGGTGGGCATGTGTTCTTCGCATTTTACGTCAGACAGGCAAAGGAGGGAAGTTTGAAAAAATAAAGAACGAAGATCCAGCATTGTTCTAGTAGGTTTAATGCGCGTGCGTACCTACTCCTCGTAGCTAATTAGTTCGGATAAACCACTTCCGCTTGTGTTCTAAACAATGGAGCTGCAATCTCGTCTCCACAGGTAACGTGTTCCCAACAACACAGGTAAGAAATCCAGTGCCAGACTTTTCAACCAAAACATCTAGAAACGGCAAGGAGTTATTTTCTTCCATTTCAAATGTAAACTGTAGGGCTAGGTGAAGCCATTAAGGCGTTTTAGAAAAATATCACACTCAGCCTCTGTTTTGAAAAAAGGTAAATGTGTCATCCACATATCGAAAATAGACACCTGGCTTTTGGTCGTAGTCGAAAAACGTTCTTCATAAAAGCCAACAAAGACATTGGCCAGCCCAGCCCAGGTCCCAGAGGGCTACCCATAGCGACATCATCCTTCTGTTGGTACATTTCATTGTTAAAGCTGAATTCAACTGAACGTGTTGCAGTTTCCATCAGTTCTATGAATATTTCCTCTTGGAATGGTGGGTTATTAAGCTCGCTCCGGTACAAAGGGTCGGCGCATATTTTGATGGTCTCACTCAAAGGAACATTTGTGGAAAGACTGCTAATGTCAAAAGAACACATGGAAGATATTTCGTTTTTGATGTTCAAGTTTTCCATGAACTCAGCGAACGTAAAAGAATCCTTGATACAACGGTTGGAATATTTTTGAAGAACAGGGTCGAAAGCTTCAGAAAGCCACTTAGTCAATTAATGTTGTGTTGAGCCAATCATAGACAAGATGGAACATTTAGCTTATGTATTTTAGGGAGGCCATACATTTCTAGACGTTGTGGACCTGTGGGTCTTATCCTATCGTAAACTTCGTTGGTCTACACTTTTGAGTTAACCAGCTCCAAAAGGCGTTTTCGAAGTTTCCGCTCTAGCTCCAAAACTCGCTGGGAACAAACAAGCCAGCTGATGAAATTGCATCTGAAATCTGTGATCTGGCAGCTGGTTTAAGAAACAGAGCAAATGAAGTTGTTGTATCAGCTATTATATCTCGAGGTGACGATTCAACGTTAAATACAAAAGCAAAAACTGTAAACGAAAAATTGAAAACCCTGTGCGGAGAAAATAGTTTAGATCTCATCGAGCATCAAAACATCGATACAACTAAGCACCTAAATGGAAGTGCTTTGCACCTCAATAGAATGGGCACAGTCCTTCTTGCCAATAACCTTATTAAATATCTCAAAGCTCAGTGACGTGATGATGGGAGTCATACAGCTAAGTACATTTGTCCTAATTTAGAAAATCAAAATACCAATGAAATTGCTAGTTCTGACACCGAAGATATTAACCCCCTTGCCAATCTATCAACTATTAGGAACAAAAATTTTTCTTCGCAGAGATGGGCAAAGTGCTTGAACAACTTACACCTCGATACGAAAACTTCGTCATTATTGGAGATTTAAATTCGGAAGAGAAAAATCATGAAATTAGCAATTTCATGGATATCTATGGATTAAAAAATTTAATAAAAAGTCCCACTTGTTATAAATCTGCTGACAATCCCTCTTCCATTGATATGTTTCTAACGAATAAAACCTCTGGTTTTCAAAACACTACGACAATAGAAGTGGGATTGTCTGATTTTCATCTAATGATACTAACAGTGTTAAAGAGTGGTTTTGTAAAAAGAGGTCCAAGGATTGTGACATACCGAGACTACAATAAATTTGATCCTATAAAGTTTCGCAGTGACCTTAAAGCAATCTAGCTAAGAGCAGCGAAGCATACTCTGAATATGAAAATTTTAATTCTGTAGTCGAAGAAGTTCTGAATAACCATGTACCTCTAAAACAGAAATATTTACGCGCAAATGATGCACCCTTCATGACGAAAACTTTAAGAAAGGCAATTATGCTCCGTTCACAGTTACGTAACAGATTAAACAGGCATAATACTTCTGAAAACTGGAACGCTTTTAAAATACCAAAGAAATAGGTGGGTGAAAATTCTGCGACAAGCAAAAACATCATATTATGGTAACCTTGATATAAATTCTGTCACTGACAATAAAAAGTTCTGGAAAACTGTAAAACCACTTTTTACTGACAAGGTACAAACCTCTTCAAGTATTACGCTTATCGAAAATTAAAAGTTTATTACGAATGACAGTGAAATAGCTGAGATCCTTAATGAATTTTTTACAAATATCACAAAGACAATTGACATTGCCCCTGGTGAATGCATTCTCAATTCGACAGACCATTTGCTGGATCCTGTTGAAATTGCTGTTGAAAAATATAAACATCATCCCAGCATCCGCAAGATTAAGGATAAGGTAAACCATGGCACATTCTTCGAATTCAAACCAATTACAATGCAGGCAGTCAATGATGAATTATTGAGACTAAATATAAAAAAAGCGTCTACAATTGAAAGTATTCCTCCGCGGATACTGAAAGAAAACAAAGACATTTTTGCAACATTACTGATGACAATTTTCAATAATTCATTGCTCCAGAAAACGTTTCCTGAAGATCTTAAATTAGGAGACATAACTCCACTATTCAAAAGTGACAAAACTACAGAAAAACGAAACTATCGACCTATCACCGTTCTATCCGCATTATCAAAGGTCTTTGAACGGCTTCTATATGCTCAGATGGTCGACTTCGCGGATACGTTCCTAGTTCCCTACTTATGTGGTTTTCGGAAAGGTTTCAACACACAGCATGCGCTGTTGAGATTAATGGATATTTGCAAGAATTCCCTAGATAAAAAAGGGGTGGTTGGTGCCTTGCTAATAGATCTCTCAAAAGCGTTTGATTGCATAGACCATGAGCTATTAATTGCGAAATTAAATGCCTATGGTTTTTGTAAAGATGCTCAATTATTGATTTATAATTACCTGTCCGGTAGAAGACAAAGGGTAAAATTAACTGGTTCATTCAGCACTTTGCGAGAAACCTTTGCAGGTGTACCATAAGGATCAGTCCTTGGGCCTCTTCTATTTGATTTATATATTAATGATTTATTCTTAATGGTAACAGATACTGCAGTATGTAACTTTGCTGATGATACTACGATTTTTGCAGCTGACTGTCAATTAGATAAAGTTTTAGAACGGCTAGAAACTGATGCTCATATTTTATCAAAATGGTTTCCAGAAAACTTTATGAAATTGAATGCAGGGAAATGTCATCTTCTTACTTTTGGAACAAATCAAGATGACTTTAAGATCAAAATCGGTGAGGCCATTGTTGAAGAAAGCTCTGAAGAAAAACTGCTAGGGGTGATAATAGATAAAAATCTTAATTTCAAAAATCACGTCTCAAATTTATGCAAAAGAGCCAGCCAAAAACTGCATGCTCTTGCTAGAGTTTCGCCATTTATGGGTTCTGATAAACTGCGTCTCCTAATGAACAGCTTCATAAAAGCTCAGTTTAGTTACTGCCCCCTAATTTGGATGTTCCATGACAGATGTCTGAATGCTAAAGTAAATAAAATCCACGAAAGAGCACTCAGAATTGTTTATAAAGACAGTCATGCTGACTACGAAGCATTGCTGACTTTGGATAATGCAGTATCAATTCATTAACGCAATCTACAGTACTTGATGATAGAAATATACAAAACCAAACATAACCTGAACCCTAGTTTCATGAGTGAGATTTTTGAAACAAGAAATGTACATTATGATTTGCGAACTAAAAATAATCTTTGCATTCCAAAAGCCAGGACAACTTCTTATGGTATAGAAACTGTGAGATATTTAGGTCAAAAACTGTGGCAAACACTACCTCACAGTATAAGAGAGTCCCAATCATTGGCAACATTTAAAAAAGAATTAAGAGCACACCCTATAGAATGCGACTGTAGATTGTGTAAAAAATTTATTGCTGGGTTAGGTTTTATTTAGAACATTATACCTTAAACCTTTTTAATATTGTAGCATATAATTTTATTTCATACTAACTCTTTATAAATAGTTGGCCTTAATTAGCTTCTTTATAGCTATCAGCCGTTCATTTAGTACGCCAACTTTAAACAAATTATTTATTATTTATTATTATTTATTATTATTATATTAGCCGTTTTATCCTGTGTTCCGACGTCACACGTCACACAACTTTTTCTTGTCGAGGAGAATATTCTCCATTTTATTTATGTGTTCTTTTTTTGTTCAAAATAACCATTGTTAACCCTTTATCGGGCTTTGTGGTAAAGATGTCATTATTAGACCGCAGAGATTTTAATGCTTGAAAATGTTCTCTATGCAAAAGAAAATCTGAGTGGTCAACGGGAGAACCGCTGTAAGCGTATGCCAAATCGCTTAGTCGAGCTCGTAATTTGTTAAATTCCAAAGCATCAGAAATATCGTGCCTTGCAAAGTTGTGCGTGTAAAATCTCGAATTCAACAAAAAGTTCCTCTCTGTTTATTCGTTATGGTGGAATACAAAACTCAAGACCGTTACCTAAGACAAATGTTTCGGTTTCAGAGAGAGAATAATCCGACAAATTAAAAATATGTTTTTTTGAATCGCTCATCAAGCCGCCAAAACGTTTCCTAACTAGCATACCAATATTCCTATCATGTTTTTCTGTAGTCTGTTTAAGTGTCCACTGGTCAATTTCAGAAATGTAGCGGCAAAGACGAAAATTGTCAAATAATGTGAGAAACGGACGCGTTTTAGACCATTGGCGTGTATACAAACGTTTTAGATTCAGAATATTTGTTTTAGTTTTCTGAATTTGATCTTGTAGAAAAGCGCGCTCGATGGTTGGGCTGTGTCTAGCAACAGACTTAGAAATATGAGCGGTCTATGTTCTGACGTTTTAAACTCGAACGTTTACGTAAAGAGTGTCAGACGAAAAGCTTTAGTTTACTAAAAATTTTTCAAAGCAATTTTCAAATTGCATACAGTTTTAAAAAGGCAAAAGTGAAATGAGAATTAGCCATAAGATCTTAATATGAATATCTTAGCAAAAACTGCAGAGCAAATGAAACAGATCTTTTTTTTCTCCTTGCGCAGCCAGAACTGTATAAGATAGATCCTGGTTGTATTGAAAGTCGCTAGAGGTTCACTTTTCCCGGAAAGGTTTCGGCTTAAGCGTCTGTTTTCAGTAGCTTAACTTGTATTCAGAAAGGTTAGAACGTAAGCGCAACTCTCATAAAGAACCCGTTACAGGTATACTTCTGTTATATTCATGTGGCCCGGTTCGAGTGCAAATCAATTAGCTTCAAGCAACAAACACACAAAACACGACATAGTTTTCCAACGCAAACCTTTATAAAAAAACCAAATACTCTTTACAACTGCTTAACTTGATTCGAACAGTCCCTCTCTCTAACTAACTAAAAAGTCCTCTTCCCGGGGGTAAGTCAGTTCTTGTAATAATGGTTAAAAGGGGGGTCTTCGGAGAGGTCCTCACACTCTCCCCCCACAAAATGAATGTCTTCTGGACATTTCAGTCTCCGAGATGTAAAGTTCTTGTGGAGACATATTGATAACAACGTTCACCGTTCAATCTCTTATGCTCTGACAGAGAATAGTGATTACTAGGACAATTCGACGTCTCGATGAGCCCTGAATTACATAATCAATGTCCTTTGAGCTGAATCCTAATTGAGTCCTGATTACATCCACAAGATCAGCAACAATGTATCATTGTTCGACTGGATATAAACTTTTTCTTTGCTGCGCAGCGAAACTTATCTTGCACTGTGATTGAACAGTTGTAGTGATTATGAAAAATCATGTTAGGCATATAGACCCTCTTATTTGCGTAGTTTGGATGTTTTTTTTTAATTGTTGGTTACTTTTAATTTGATATCATAAACGATAGTCAACACCGTATAAGTCTTAATAATAGTAAACAATAGGTCCGCATGGTGTGAAACACTGGACTGGTCGAAACATATTTTGTCTTTGTGGTGGTACAAGCGGTTGCCTCTGTCCAGCAAATGACGGATGCATAAATGGCACAAAGTTAGTCTGCGGTGTTAATGCAAGTGGATATATTGAGAAGATTCCTGCTTGATTGTCCACTGGTGTTCCTAACTCATAATACGACAATTTTGTTGGGGGGTTTCTAGTTCTTCTTGGGCCTTCTCGCTCAGGAGGTGGACTAGCAGAAACTGATTGATCAGGTAACCGCACTTCACTGTCTGGTACTTTCCCTTGTCTGCCCTGATTACTTTCAGCCATGGTGGTGGGTCCCTGTCCCACATCCCTGTGGCTATCCCCGTCCTGGAGCTGTGATGCATCACCTTCATTGTTCCCTATCAACTCTCTATTCAATGGTTCCTCTAAATAATGGCTCGCTTGTTCCAGGGGTGGCGCTAGAGACAAACCTTCAAGGTGCCGAAGTTTATATTCTCCGTAACTGCCGACGCTGGATGTGTCAAATTGCCGACAGAAAAAAAATCTATTTGCCCCATATAGCAGGCAGGGCCGTCGCGAGGCAAGCCTCGTTGGGGGGGAGGGGTGTGTGGAATGCAAATTTACCTGATCAAAAAATTATTGCCTGAAACTTTTTAGCTGGTGCCACAAACCTCTGCAATACATTTTGTCAATCTAACTCTGTAAGATAACCGACTTTCCTAATAGTCTTGTCAAAGCTCTATATCGGGACGGGCAAAATATATAGTTACTACCTGAGGCGGCACCATGGTTGCCGCCGAAGGGGGAGGAAATTTTCGAATTGTGATGCTTCTAGTTCCCTGGAAAATGCACTCTTTTAAGCAGATTCCACTAAAGCAATCCTCCTAATCCCATTGAAAATTATTGTCTTTTCGCAAAACCTTTTTTACAGCAGATAAAAACAACAATTTCGCCGTGGTCTTGAAAAATACCAGGTTGCCAGTTACTTTCAAATTTAGATCCCTCTCTCTATCTTAGCATGCCTTTTGAATGTGGAGCTCATAGTGAATTGCAGCTGACGCTTCTACTGAGAAACTTTAGGAGAAATGAACACGAGGCACAATTTTACCTAAGATTGCTTGATCCTTTATTGATTTTATGACAGGAAAGTCTCTGAAATACCTAAAGCGTTTCTTCCACCGAGCGGATTTTACCTGAAATTTCCTATTGAGCAATAGAGCATTTTTCCAAAATCTTTTGTCGTGGGTGCAAAATTCTCCCTTGCCCCCTTCCCGTCCCCCACTTTCCATCCTGTGTCGGAGTCCACCAGATTTTCTCGGCAATTTGTGCCTTGTTAGAAACTTAATGCGCAAATATTGCCTATTGTTGAATATTTCTTCCTATCTATGGTGGAAGAAGTTAATCAATGGTTTTCTCTAAACCATTTGTTTGTCGCAAGCTATGCGGTGAACAATGCTATTGAAAAATAGTTTATGAAAAAGGACAAGAAGTGCTTTTTGAAAAATTTATTACGCAAAATGTGCTCATGATCGAAATGTTTTCATTGGCAATAATAATGTCTTGAAACGAAAAGAGAATCCCTTAAGAAGAGAATTCATTAAAGACTTTATTTATGACATCATGATTTTGCTGTTGTTAGGGTAAATTTCCTTGAAACGGTCCAAAACATGATCCAAATCAAGCATCTGCACGTTTCGCCTGAATTCCAAGCAGCAACAGGAATTTCAACCGAGAGGAGCACCATGGTATTGTGGGTCATGCGAAGGAGCACCATGAAATTAAGTCACAGCTTTCACGGAAGCGACAGGATATAATGCCACTTTGATAATAAAATTGCCGAAGAAAAGCCATTGAGAAAACCATAAACCAGCCAGTGCAGTTTTCTCCTCGATTATTTATGTCATTTAAACAACATGTAAACCGGGTGACATCCATCAAGTGCCGACGGTATTGAGAAAGCAAAAATTGATTGGCTGCCGACGGGGGGGCTAACAAAAATCTAGGGGGGGCTAAAGCCCCCCCTTGCCCCCCCATGCCGCCACTCCTGGCTTGTTCCAACTGATTTGGTGAAAATGTTGGAAGTTGTTCCTCGTCATCGTCTTGGATGTTGACCTCGGGGAATGACGATTCTGGGCTTTTAGATGGCACGTGTTCGATCTCTGCAGCATTATTTGCTTTTCTTTTTGTGTGACCTTTTCTTGTGTCCTGTGGGGTTCCTACATGGGGAAGGAAGGGGCAAGGCATTAAAAGGTTTCTGTGCAGAACCCTTGTCCTTCCATCTTGATTTTCTGGACGCACCTCATAAACAGCAGCATTGGGACCTTTTCTGTTTAGAACGATATAAATCTTTTCCTCCCAAAATGAACGCAACTTTCCAGGGCCTCCTCGTTCTATTACGTTTTTTACAAGTACTCGGTCCCCAGGCTTTAGGTCAGAGCTTCTTGCTTTTCTGTTATATTCCTCCCGACCATGTGCTGCACACTGTCCAGTTTTCTCTGCAGCAATACGGTAAGCATCTGTCATCGCATTCTTCCATTGCTTAAGGTATTCTGGATATCCTTTCACTGCTGTTACTTTAGTATTTCCGAAAATAATGTCAATAGGTAATCGTGGCTTTCTACCAAATAAAAGCTCATAGGGTGAAAAACCTGTACTATCGTGACGTGTGCAATTGTATGCGAATGTCATTTTATTCACATGATCCTTCTAGCGTGCTTTCTTTTGTTCGCTCATTGATCTCAACATGGCTAAGAGAGTTTGGTTGAATCTTTCACATTGCGCATTACCCATTGGGTGGTAGGGTGTGGTTCTTGAACGAGCAATTCCTGTCAACTGTTCCAAGTGGTGGAACAGATCATTTTCGAACTCTCGACCTTGATCGTGGTGGATTCGTTGAGGGAAACCAAATCGGAGTATAAAGTCATTAAATATTTTGTCAGCAGCAGTTTTCGCAGATTTGTTCGTGGTAGGGTAAGCTTGGGCATAACGGGTAAAATGATCCACAACAACTAAAAGATATTCATACCCCCCTGTACTTCTTTCTAAGTGAACAAAGTCAATTGAGATAAGCTCAAACGGTTGACTTGTGACTATGCTTTGAGCAGGGGCACGTGGTGGTAGTGTTGGCTTTTTCCGTTGTAAGCATCTACAAACTTTGGTTACGTAATGTTCGATGTCTCTCGTCATGTGCGGCCAATAGAAACGATCTCGTGCTAGCTCTGTCACCCTTTCAGCACCCAAGTGTCCCATCTCATCATGGAGATGGCGGAATGGTATCTTTTTGGCAAAACCAACTGCAACCTGTTGGCTGACTTTCGGTACAAGGCTCTGTCTTTTCCCAGTATCAGCTTGTTCCATTCATGCATTAGTGTTTTTACCTCAGCTGATTCACCATGTCGATCTTGAAACGAAGGCCTAACTGGCTGTTCTTTATAAGCTAAGACACGGGCAACATCAGGGTCCTCCTTCTGCGCTTGTAAGATGTTCTGCAGAGGCAGGGGAGTGTGTTTTTCCATTTTGTTTGCATCTAATAGTTGGGTAGTATTTTGGTTAAGTGAAACTGCATGGATCCAATACACATTACCTTGATGCCTGGTGGTAACTGCACTGAGAGTTGCTGCAAAATCCATCTGTGATGTTTCTTGTGTGCATTCTTCCATGAACTTCGCAATGTTTGTTGGCATTCTTGAAAAGAAGTCTGCATCAACATTCGCTTTACCCGGTCGGTACTTGATGGTGAATTCAAAATCTGCCAATGAAGCTATCCATCTATACCCTGTAGAATTTAACTTTGCTGTACTCATAACATATGTTAAAGGGTTGTTATCAGTATATATTGTGAATTTTGGAGCGTAAAACAAGTAGTCGCGGAACTGTTCAGTTACAGCCCACTTTAATGCTAGGAACTCCAGTTTCCCGGAATGTAAATGGTACTTTCTTTCAGCTGGAGATAGCGTCCGAGAGGCATACCCTATCACTCTCATTTTCCCCTGCTGTTTTTGGTACAAGACTGCACCAAGTCCCTCTTGTGATGCGTCTGTATGAAGTACAAATGGGATGCTGAAATCTGGATAGGCCATGATAGGAGGGTTGGTAAGACAGCTTATAAGATAATTGAGAGCTTTTTGATGCGGCTCTAGCCAGACAATTGGCGCACGCGATGGTGCTTGGCCTCCTTTCCCACGTGTGTCTTTTTTCTTTACTTCGGAAGTGCATGGCTGTTCCACCTTGAGTAAGTCATAAATGGGTTTTGCTACTCTGGAAAAGTTTTCAATATATCGACGGTAGTAACCGAGTAGACCTGTCAAATGACGAACTTCACCAATAGTCTTTGGTGTGTAGTCACGTAACTTGAGAATTGCTTTTGTGCTGTCTGGATCTATGCGATAACCATCTTCAGACACGATTCGACCAAAATATACAACTTCTTTCTTAAACATGTCACATTTTTCAGCTTTCAGCTTGATACCATTTTCTTTCAATCGTCGTAGAACCTTTCTTACATGCTCCACGTGCTCGTTGAATGACTTTGAGTATACAATGACGTCATCAAGATATGGTGCACAACATTCGTCTCTAAATTCCCCTAAACAGCTCTCCATATAACGTTGAAATTCTGCTGGAGCGTTTTTGAGGCCCATGGGAAGTCTTATCCATTCATAGAGACCCCAGGGTGTCACAAAAGCCGTTAAATGGCGACTTTCTGGGTCCATAAAGCCTTGATGATATGCTTTCCCTTGATCTATAGTGGAGAACCATTTGTTTCCGGATAAACTGTCCAACGTGTCCTGAATTCTGGGTATTGGATGACGGTCTGCTGTTTTTTTATCATTTAGTTCTCTGTAGTCAATACAGAGCCTCATTGAGCCATCTTTTTTTCGGACAATCACACAACAGCTACTATATGGCGATTTTGATTTCTGGATGAACTTGCGATTCAGGAGATCCTCGATGTATCCCTTGAGTTCAGGGTACAAGGGTCTTGGGACAGCAATGTAATGTTTCTGCACCGGTGTTGTATCATTAAGTATGATCTTATGTTTGAGGCCCTCTGCGCAACCTACATCTTGGCTACTTGTGCAAAAGGCATCACGTTCTTCATAAAGCATCTGCTGTACACTCCGTTTTTGCTCTTCACTCAAATGATTTCCTAAAGTAACTTTTGGTATCACGTCCGTTGCTAGCTTCTCATCAGCCTCTAATTGTCTTTGACTGGTCCTGCATTGCTCATTCCTTGTAGACTTGAGTTCTTTTGGATTTCCTTCTTTATCCGTTTCATTGTGATCTTTGAACTTCAACTCAACTGGTGTAACTGACCTAACAGGTTGCAGAAAATCCATTTCTGTACGTCCTTTCAAAGTGATGTCATGTGCACTAGTGTTAATGACATAAATTCCCGCCTTGTCGCAATTTTCCCTTTTCAAAGTGAGCAAAGACTCGTGTACTTCCAAACCAGAGGGGAAGCTTAACTCGTTATCGGGCTCAAACAGCATAGGTATTGGTCGGCTAATTAATCCAACTTTGCTGCGACATGAAATCTTTACTGTACTGCCCTTTGGAACAATAATGCTTTTCTTGCCTGTTCTAACAGTGGAAAATATTGGTGTTGACTTGCTGTCAACGAAACTCACAAAAGCATTTAAATCTGATTGTGACGTCTGAAAGAAACTTGCTGATAGCAGCGAGATAAGGTTAGTCTCATCTGGGACTTGTTGTTGACTTTTGATAAGTTCTTCGATTACATTGTACCCAATAATAGGCTGCTCAAGTTCGAATTCAGTTACTAGCATTGGTACTTCTACTGCATCTACATTTGAATTCAGAAGCTTGAAATTCATCTTAACCCACCCACTGTATGGCAATTTTGAACCATTGGCTGTTGTTAGTTCTAACTCAATGTCCTGATCAAGGAGATCTGCGATATCTTTTATCTCTGACTGTGGAAAATGTTTTCTAAGCTCTTTTGAACTCACGATTGATACTTGTGCACCCGTGTCAAAAAGTACGGGTAACTCGATACCATTCATACTGCACTTGATCAAACATTTTCTACCCATAAGTTTCGACAGTTTTTCTTGTCCTTGAGTTGTGAGGTGGCTAGCAAAGACTCTATGATCCTCACTGTCACCTCTTCCATGCTCAACCCTTTCAAACTTATCGGAGAGTTCCTGAATCGCTAGACAAATCTGTTTATGATTAGCCCAGTCTTTTATTTGACATGCCTTACTACAATATTTTGATGTTTCACATGCAGCACAAATAAAAAATATTTTTGTGTAGTTGTTTGCAGCTTATACAATGGTGGGACTCTACATCATTTGCCTTGGCTACTGGCTGTCCCGTGACAGCAGCCGGGGGCAGTTTTCCTGCCACGGTCCATTTCTTTGAGGGCAGTTGTAGGCAAAATGAGCACTATTCCCGCATTTCCAGCAATGAGTACACTTATCTCCAAGGCCTTTTTTGAAACATTCCTTGCATCCCCGACGGTTTTCACGAGGGGGTCTTCCTCTCCCTTGAGATAATATTATATCATCCTCCCCAGGGGACTGAGCACGACTGCGGCTAACATCTTGTTTTAGAGAGGCCACTTCTGCTTTTATCGCTTGGATTTCGGACAGCAATTTTTGAGCTAGTGGTGTTTCCGCTTCTTTGTCCTTTTTGGGGCTCTCAGCTTTTCCCTTTGTGTTTTGTTCCAAAGAGACTTGTGCAACTTTTGCTTTTCCCTTCTGGCCTATTCCTAATTTGGCATTTCTTTCTGATTCTTCTGCACCAGCGAGGTTTAATTGTTGAATCAATTCAGCATCTGTAACATCTGGGCGTTGTAGGTGTGGTCTCATCCTCGTTCTGAGAGTATTGCTAAGAAGTCCAGTCTCGATTGCATGCAGAAACATGGACTGACACTGACTTGTATCATATTTTAATTTGCTCCCCTCCTGCTTTGATGCAAAAATTATCTTTTCCCGCAAATTTAGGGCACGTAGTAGAAAATTTTGAGGATCTTCTGTTGGTGACTGGGCCAAATTTGCGAGGCTAGCATATAGTTCACTAGGATTTTTCTCTTGATAGTGGGCGCGAATAATTTTCATTAGACTTTCCAACCCCATTTCTCGCATCGCCTCTAAATAATCTTTGAGGAGTATTCCCGGCAGAATGCATTTTATGAGCCCGTCAACCAATTCCTTTTCGGAATAACCGCGCTCTTTGCCACTTTCCACTTGTCTACTGAGGCTCAAATAGGACAACTGTTCTTTTTGCCCCTGGGCCCCCACTGTCCCGACAATTCTGAATTCCCTTTTTAGAATTGCTTGCAAGCCCTTGTATTTGTTTCAGATGTCGCCTGTCCATTCAAATCATTATCTATATGAACGTCGCCCCCTGTCCTCATTTTGACAGCACTCAATTTATCAGTCAACGCTTCCATCTCTTTTTGTTGTTTTTCCTTTAACAGTGTTACTTCCTTCTCTAAATCCTGTCTAACGGAAGCCAGTGTCTGTTGCTTATCTCCCCCGCTCGCAATTGCGCTCCTTACCTCAGTAATTTGTTTCAGAATATCCTTGAGAAATGCTGCCTTTTCTGTTTCTTTGCATTTCTCCGTTAGTTTTTCAATTTCCTCGAAAGTCAATTTTACGGTTGCGAAACTGCTTTTGTCCAAATAGGTCGACTCTGAGATTGTCCCTAATTTATCGCAAAATTCATGAAGTGTCTCCTTGCGCATCCCTGTCAGTAGACCATGACATTCCAATAATAAATCATCGATTTCTTCCCCAGTTAGTGCCATTTTGATACTACTAAAATACACGAAAACAGTCTCGACTATCCGCAATGGCACAACTTTAACGGGCCTAACGTAAACAAACCCAACTGAGAGATCGAGAAAGACACAAGAAAATCAGACTCAAGCCTCGTCAACAAAGCACGAAAATAATCAAAGGGGAAAACAACAAATCTTGAAACGATATTGCCAAATAATTGCATCATTTCACCTTCTGTGCTCTTCTGGGTGGCTTCTTCTTGAGATAATCAATTTTGAAAGAAAAAATTGAAAAGATTTGCACTTACAGTTACTTGTCACGTCGTTGTCACCAGAAATGTGGCCCGGTTCGAGTGCAAATCAATTAGCTTCAAGCAACAAACACACAAAACACGACATAGTTTTCCAACGCAAACCTTTATAAAAAACCAAATACTCTTTACAACTCCTTAACTTGATTCGAACAGTCCCTCTCTCTAACTAAACTAACTAAAAAAGTCCTCTTCCCGGGGGTAAGTCAGTTCTTGTAATAATGGTTAAAAGGGGGGTCTTCGGAGAGGTCCTCACATTCATAATATTGAAATATCGACTTTTGTTTAATATTGTTGAATTTTTACAAGTGTAACATTTTTGCTTTTATAGATGAAGCTGTAAAATTGAGAAAATTTCCTCGTAAAGTTGTAATCAATCAAGAATATCCTCAAGTTTCTGTTCAGGACTTCGTTCGACGTGCAACAGAGTCACAAAAGCGTAACTATCAAGGGATTATCATGGAGTATGAGGTGATCAATAAACCCAGCGTTTAAATTTCTTTTCAAGGTCCTGGTCTTAATTAAACAATAATTAGCATTCAAATTTAATGCATTGAAAGAGTAAAATTCTGCAAAGATGACGTTAATGTTTATACTTTATTACCTATGCTCGCGTTTTACCGATTGGTCAATTTCGATGCACAACTAGGTATATATTTACCACCTTGCTCTTTGGAGCCTTTCTCTGACGTTTTAGTCTCTGAGGAACAAAAAGCTTTAGATATAGTCATAGAAAAAGCTTCAAGTCAGCTGCAAAAATTTTGCTTTTATTAAAGCTTTTATTTTATTAAAGCCATTCTCAAATTTTGCAAAGTCAAAAAAATTATCTATGTTGTATTTAATCACAGTTTCATTATGATTTGAATTTATTCACAGAATCTTGACAAGAAACAGCAGTTTCCTTGGGATATTGCTACAGATCCAGCCAACCAACAGAAGAATGTGCATGCCGATATATTCCCATGTATGAGCTTTCTACTAAGCTGACAACCCTATTTATAAATAACTAATCTAATCTTTAAACTTGAAACTACTTTCTCTTACTAATCATTTAATTTATTTCCTTGTAACAATCAAGCCAGCTTTAGACTTATTGTTTCCTGCTTCATGTTTTGCGCTCTTTTGCACAGTTCTGGTATTACTCGATCTTGTTTTGAGTAAGGCAAAGCATATAGCTGAGTAGATTATCAGAATACAAGACTTCTTGGTAGAAGTTACTAGTAGTAGATCATTATCACCAAACAACAGTCTTTCTTTCACGACTGAAGTCTATATGTTCTTAAATTTAATTAACTCACCTACGCAGTATTAAATTGGAATATATTTCTTGAGTCAACCATGCACGTGATGAGCTTTTCTTTATTTGTAGATGACCATTCAAGAGTACACCTGAATACTCTACCTGAAGATCAAAATTCCGACTATTTTAATGCAAGCCATATTTCTGTAAGTGATCTCCACTATCACCAGAATTCTTTTTGCTTGAGCTAGTGCTAACTCTTTGTAGATGTATTGAAGGCCAGCGAAAAAATTATTTTCGAATATTTGATTCTGTCTGTCTTGATTATGATTTTGTCAGCTTTTATGATATTTATCCTTTATTGATTATAAAGCTAAACATCTTTAAAGCCTAGTAAAAGGAGTAATACATAAACTAGAAATTGCTTTAGGGATTAGAGTAACTCAAACTCACGATAATGGTAGAGTTAAAAAAATTCCTTAGAAATTTCAAAGCTCCACCGTCGCACGAGCTGTCAATTGAAAACATTCTGCATTTAGCAAGTTCCACTCTAAATGCTAGCTCCTTGTTAGGTTTTTTCCCTTCATCTAAATATTTATTTGGCCATTTAGCCATTTACTCCAATACAAACCTCTCAATACAATTCAATACAATGCATATTATTTCAATACAAATTTCTATCTTGACAATTGAGTACTAAATCGAAATCTATTGCCTTCCCTAACTTTTCATTTCAATCAATCGTTTCATTTCTTCCATAGTCATACCTTCAAAAAGCTTTAAGAGGTTTAATAAGTATATAAACCTCTCAAAGCTTAGTTGCCACCTGACCGTGGTGCTTCAGAAATATCAACAGAGTTATCTCAATATTATTTTGAAATGGGCAAGAATACCTCAGCCAGCTAAGGTATTTCATGACTGTATCTATTTACAGGCGCGTTTTATATTATTCACAAGTTGATGAGGGACAATCCTAACCTTTTTGAACAATGTTTTATTCACTTTCTTGCCCACTTAAGTGCTTGAAAATTGTGGTGACAAATTTTGATGAAATATTTTTCAATCAGGATTACTCGGGAAATCACAAATACATTGCTGCTCAAGGTTAGTTAAGGAAACTTTTTCAAGCAAGGGTTATTTAAAGATAGCAAAGTTCTAAAACAGCTAAAGAGAGTTTTTACTATTATGGATAAATCAAGCTAAAATGTTTTCTTTTCAAGCTACTAATATGACCTTTATAACTTCATATCAATTAGGACCCTGTTTACACCATGTCGGTACCATGCCGGAATGATTTTCCATTTTTAAAGTAGATCCATGTAAACATGCAATCTTGTTATGTTTTTCTATGTGGGTCAACTTCATTAATTTTTTTGCAATAATCATTTCCTTAAACTTCCTTGTACTTTTCTTACTAATTCAAAATATAGATTTGCACATATCAGTGAATTTTGTGCATAGAGTAAAATTTTAAAAACAAACTGAACTGAACATAAAATTTACATTTTCCACCTTGGTTAAATTTCATAATCAACATTAAAGTTTTGATCAATTCTACTGCAAAAGGTGCAACTAACATGGGACCCGTTCGTTTTAGGTCCATCTGAAGCTTTGATTTACGACTTCTGGAGAATGATATGGGACAAGCATGTGCCAGCCATAATCATTTTGACAAAACTTTTCGAGAGGGGGAAGGTAAATCATATTTTAGAAATCACTTAAAAATTTTGACTGTTATCCAGCATTTAATAACGATATTTATAACTGATTGCGCATAGAAAGAAAAATATTTGGGTTGACATATACAGTAGAATATTTCATCTTACAGAGAACTGGGATATACGTTAAAAAGGAAAATTAATTTGTAAGAAGTTACGCAGATGCTTCTTGTATTATTTTTAAGCTTTATCAGAGTGCGTTCTAGCTGAGCTTAAACTGGTAGTTTTTTAGTTGAAAGTGTGTCTAGATTTATGAACCATTTGCTTCTATATTTTAGATTATGTGCACACAGTATTGGCCTAATTCTAATTCTAGAAGTTATGGAAAGATAAAAGTGTGCCTAAAGTCAATTGACGATAAAAACAGCTACACAATAAGATGTTTTTCCATTCAAAGGGTACGGATAACATATTATATTTTTCTATTCGAATGGTGGACATAAAATCTGATGTTTTTCCAGTAAAGGGTAGGGATCAAATTTGACGATTTTCTATTAAAGTGCTAGGGATAATATATAATATACAATGTTGTTGGCAATTAGATAATTGAGACAAAGTTTTAAATACGAAATGTTTAAATGGTAAAGTGGAGTTAAACATTGGATTCTTTGTTTTATTGCAGGAAGGTTGCACAGAAGTGAAAAAGGTTTATCAGTACCATTTGAAGACTTGGCCTGAATGCGGAGTACCTAATCTCACGTATGATCTGCTAAACATGTGGGCCACTTTTCGCAGGAGATTCCCCTACAGCATTAATGATCCAGTTGTAGTACATTGCAGGTATACCATGGGTGCCATTTTAGTTTTCAATGCTAATCTGAAAGCTTTCTGCAGTTTTTTTCTTCCATTTAGACAAATATTATTGCGTGAAAAATAATTTTTCTTAAAAAATGATATTTGTCCGATTTTTCTGGCAATTGCACGATTCGTTAGCTTAAATATTGAAAAGATTGCTGTACCTAACGAATTACCCAGTTTTATTTTCGAGCTTTCTCTTTTAATAAGGTAGAAGGCCTCTATGAATGGCTAAACAATGTCGAGAATTGTTACGCTAATGATCCTTTTCAACTTCAAAAATAGCGCTGGAATTGGCCAAACTGGCACATTCATTCTAATTGATGCAATGATAGAGCTTGCACAGACCCAGAAAAAAGTTGACGTTTTCAATTATCTCAATTTTATTCGAAGTCAAAGGATTGGTCTTGTTCAAGTAAAGGTATCTTATTGATGACTCACTGTTTGTTACAGATTAATTTGCAAAAAAAATTCTGTTTAACTTTGGTCATAATCCAATGTTAAGAACTCAAATGAAGAGTTTTGGATGAAAAGTATTTAAGTATTCTATATTGTGGTTCCTTTTATTGCTTTATGTTAAAATTGACAAAAATGTTCACAGCAATGCAAAATTGTCAATATTGATCTAGTAGAGAGTGACAGCTTTAAAATCTTAATTGTTTTCTGCATATTTCTCTTTGCTACCTGACATATGGTTACTATCGCGCTATGCAGTATTATTGCAATATTATTGTATTGGTTACTATCGCGCTATGCAGTATTATTGCAGTATTATTGTATTGGTTACTATCGCGCTATGCAGTATTATTGCAGTATTATTGTATTGGTTACTATCGCGCTATGCAGTATTATCGCAGTATTATTGTATTGGTTACTATCGCGCTATGCAGTATTAGCTGCATTCAATTGATTTTTCTAGCTGTGTTTATAGCAGCAACTGCTCAACCTGCATCTACACCTATGCACAAACACCGATACTATTATGTTGGACTAAGAGCCTCAATACTAAACAAAATACTATAAAATACTATACAAAACAGAAAAGCGTCCTAAATCAGTTTCTAAGTATTTCCTGCTTCCAAATACGGTAATACGAATTCATGCTATTTTACATATTATTATCTTCTTTAACAACCAATGAACTAAAAGCAGAAAGGCTGTAAATAACCAAAAAGCTAGAGATGTTCCTTGGAATTAATCACTTTAAACTCTTTTTGACATTCACCATTTCTCTAACGCTAGATGCTTTCTTCAGTGAAATGTTCTTGTTTTCTTCTCAGGAACAATACATTTTTGCATATAATGCGCTGCTTGAAGTCATAGGCTGCAAAGAAACTGTGATTAAACCCCAGGAATTGAAACGTCGAATGAACATAATGCAGCCCAAAGGTGTAACTGGCAAAACTTCATTCGAGGAAGAGTTTGAGGTAATAAAAAATAACTCAACCTATATGTTGAACCCGTCTTATGCAAAATAAGGCCTTCTGTAAATAAGATCCCCGTTATAACTCTGCCTTTTTCTGGCAGTTGACTTGAGCACCAGAAAGAGCTTTGACAAGTGTTATGGATTGTTCTGGACTAACTTTCAAAGCTTTCTTTGCTATTTGAGTATTTGTTACTGTAGTTTTGCTTCATTTTTACAAACGGTAAATCGGGGACTTCCTTTAATGTAAAAGTTCTATTGCTGTAACTGTGTAATAAACGCTCGGGATCTAATGCTGGTAAGAATGTCTTCTTTATATGGGTCATTTGCTTCTGGCGTGATGCTGAAAATTCATGTGATATCAGCATCCGTCGTTGAAAACTTGCTATTGATGGAAAGCGGCTTATTTTCATCTTCTTCTTCAAATGGGGGTGTTTCTATTTGAAAGTGGGTTTATAGAGAAAGGACGGAAGAAAGCTTTCACATTTTGCTTAGTTTTGATCTCCCCCGTTGATTGCTATGGTTGACTCCATCCAGCTCTTTTCTTTCCCACTTGATTCTTCTGTTTGTTTTAGCGACTTTCCTGGACAAATAAATTCTTTAATGATGCAAATGCTAGAGCTGGAAGTGAAGGAAACAACATAACAAAAAACAGAATTACAGAAATCATACCAAGTACGTTGATTAGAAGTTGATGCTGTGTAAGAAAGCCAACACAATAATGATTTTGAGTTTGCTTGCAAGAACTTTTCCATATGTATTGGTGACTTTCTGGAGCACTTTGAGCTTCTATACATTTTTTGAATGAAAAAAGATTGCTGACATATTTTCATAGTTTATATATTTGAACGGTAAAAAAGAAGATTAGAAAAAGGTGAGAATGATGATAAATATGATGACGAGTCTTCATATGATATTTATATCATCGATCTAGCTACAATAACCGATAACTACATATGCAAAAGCTCTTTTGCTTATAAATTTCTGTATTATTACTTCGTTTTTAATTCTATCAGCCAAGCTAAACCAGCGTAGTTCTTTAACACCTCCGGCCTCTCTCAAGCCTCTTAATAGACTGTCTATATAAAGTTTTAACTGATTTATAACAATTTAACATCATCACTTTGTTTTAAGCCATACTTTTAGCAAGCTTATCTGATCCGCATTTTAAAAGGGTTTATTGGTTCCTCGTCAAAAGTATTTATTGGCAATATTATGATGCAAGCAATTGATTCTCATCGGGTATACCTAATGTTTTCTCGTCTCTTTGCAGATGATGTGCATCGTGTGGTTTTGAAGCAGGCAATTTATGAAAACAACAGTGGTTCTGACTACATAAATGCCACTTACGTAAATGTAAGATTCATTTTCTTAAAGCAGTTTTGCATCAAATCCAACTCAGATCCAATTCAGCTATAAAAGCGTTTCTAGACCAGTTAAAAAGAGGGAAGGAGAATCATCTATTCAAGCAATATTTCATTTTTCATTTCAATTATTTAAAGACCCAATGTCAACCAACAAAGAAGCCTCTATAATTTACAGGGTCTTCTCTTGTTAATGTTCATCACGCCTGCTTAATTTCCCGAAATACAGTGTTTGAGGCAAGAATTTTTTAAAGATTTATACACAATCGTTACTGTTATCATGTTTAATCATGCCATTGACTGTTTTCCCGCCTAGATTCTTAATAAGGGGTTTGCTAGAGACATCAAAACTGTTATTCGTTACGATCCTAGCAGCTCTGTTCTGAAGATTTTGAAGTTTTGAGATTTCAGTAATGTCACAACAGCACCATACAGCGCAACAGTAGCGGAGCTGGGGTACAATAATGCCAGCGTAAAGAGTTTAGAAATCTTTTCAGTTAAGGAATTTAGAGGAAGAAATTTCTTTGCGCAATTTAAAAGGCCTATTGCCCTAGTACCTTGTTAGAGATCAATTTAATGTGCTCTTTTCTAATCCAAACTATTGTCAATTTGAACACCAAGATATTTTGTCTTCCAACTAAAGTTAAATCAAAATGTACAATTACATACAAAAATGATGAATTCATAACTTCAATGAATATACCTGAACCGATATCTTAATGATAGAATTTGGCAGAATGTATGTTTTTTGATTGACATTTATATATGTCAGGTGCTTAGAGTCGAGCTTCGATTTCGGAGTGTAACAGAGATAGCATTTTTATTCAATTTTCCCATCCGGCTAAAAGCATAAACAGAGTATTCAATTGAGCCACAGAATAAAGAATGGTAATGAGAGATGCCATCCTCCACAACATTGCTGCTTTTAATATTTTTTAGTGTTGAATGGGAAGCATGTGGTTAGCTGACACTTTAACAAACTGCAGTTGGTTAGCTGAATTCTGAAGGATAAACATCTTTCACTTCTATCGCCGCAAACTTTCTGTAATTAAGCTTCTCTGAAAGCATGATAGTTTAGCCTCAAATAGGTCCGAGCACGAGCATGGACATGGAAAACACCATTACTCTAAATGAATGGAGTCTCCCCTCTCCTCTTTCCCTGACTAAACATGCATGCAATGTTCCATGTTGTTTCTTAATGACGATATTCTTACAATAAGCCATGCTCAAATACAAGAGACATTTTTCTAATTTGTTGTACAAATTCTGATTCTTCTTTTAGGGCTATAGTAAACTCAACGCCTTCATCGCCACACAGCACCCACTGCCAGAGACTATTGACGATTTCTGGCTAATGATTCAGCAGACAGAAGTGTCTATGGCGGTCCTGCTTAGCAACACCATTCATGGAAGCATGGTTAGTTTGAGGATTTTAATGAGATTTTCAGATTGCATTTTTTGCCAATAGGTTTCTTGGCAGCCAACACATTTTCTTGTTATGTTATCCTTTTCCTTTTCCAGAAATGCTAGCTTACCCTTTGCTTATTCACTTTGATGTATGTCTTGCATAGGTAGCATACGTTTTCCAGCTTAGGAACTTGGAATAATCAAAAATTTGATTGGTGTTGTATTTATTAGCTAGGATAATGTATTGGGCTGGCAAATGTACCCAAAAAGATTACTTTAATCTTGACGTAATTTTCCAACCTATTAACGTGATATAAATAGTATCGACATGGTCAGAATCGTCATTTATTTTCCCTTTTCACCATTAACGGAAGGTTTTGACGTTCATCTTCCTAGTCCATTTTATTTTTTTGCATCTTTCGATAATGTTATTCTTTAGGACCTTCCCATCTTTTGGCCTCCACTGCATACAGCTCGGGAATATGGCGGTGTTTTAGTAAACCACCAATCAGAGGAGAGCAACAGTGGCAGCATTGAACGGATGTTTACTGTCAGGAATGTTGACGTAAGTTGATTTCGTAGCTATGATATTTGACTGTATATGAGCAGAGGAGGGGAAAATGGGCTAAAAAAGCATGTAGAAAGATATTGTAAAAGGATGAATTGGATGGATAAGGACCCCAAGAGTCATTACATCTCTGACAGTCTAGAGATTGTGCAAAGATTTGGGGTACTTTACTACAACCATGCTCTTCTTTTATAAATATTTGTCTGTATAGATTTGCAAGTTTAATTGACAAAAATTCCATTAGTTTTTGTTTACTTTCTGTTGATTATCTGATTATATAATATTTTGCAATTATTTTTTCAATTATTTGTTACCTGAAATTTTTAACGAAGAATTGTGCATAAATGCTTTTTATTATTGGTATGAATTGAATTTAACAGTCAGCAGAGAAATGGAGAAATCTGACAATGCTCCAGTTTGAGGGTTGGACTGATCATGGCGTTCCAAAAGACTTGGACAAATTTATATCGCTGCTAAACAAAGTTGAAACACATAAACAAAATCAGTCTGATGACAGACCAGTTGTAATCATCTGCAGGTAATAAATATAGCAGGTGTAAAATCAAATTTTTTCAAAATAACTGATTTCAACCTTTTCCCCGCCTTTCATTTCAAGTAATTTTTAAAACTTCCAGCTCACGCGGAAAAAAAAGAAGAATATGTTTTTTCTATCGTTGTATAAAAACTTAATTTTTAGTTATGACTGCAAAGTTGAACTGAGTCATTAGTTGGACTTGTTTGAATGATGTGGGAAATCCCGCTTCGGTTTTAATTAGAAGCATAATAAAGTTATCTGGAATTTTCAATATCTTTTGTTAATGTGTCTAAAATCTTCTTTTAAAAAATGCCTTTCAGTGCTGAAGTCACATGGGTAATTCCGCTTTCCTTTGATTGACAATAAGGCAAATATCTTTACCTTTTCCGAAGCAGCAACCCTCATCAAACAATGGAGAGTATTATAAGAATTTCTTTATTTCGATAAAAAAGTTTTGAGGCTGCTACGTTTGAATGATTCTTAGAAGGCATTGTCAGCTGAAATGTCTTTCGATATCCTACCGAGATAAGAGAGTGTAAAAGAAGATATAATTTTATATTTTTAATTGTCTTAAAGAGATGGTGCTGGTCGCTCTGGCACATTTATCGCTATTTCACTCATTCTGGAACGGTTCAAGGCAGAACAAGTTATAGATGTCTTTGAAACAATCAAACTGATCAGAGGTTTTCGACCTGAGTTTGTGGATAATGCCGTAAGTAATTTTTTTTACATTTCTGGCTATTAGACGAAGGCAATTGCTTATACAGAAGCATAAATGGTTAGGTGGCAAAGTTATGACGTCATAAGACATAGTTATAGACTTTTGATTATTTACGATATGTCATGAAAATTATGATCAATTATTTCTAAATTTGTGAAATCAGCTAGTTCTTTCCAAGACGGAATTTCACGGAATTTCTTTGCTCTTGTTTATCTTCTTTTTAAAGTTTCCGTTCTCTCTATAATCCTTTTTTTATTCGTATTTTCCTAATCTAGAAAGAAGGATATATATCAATGTGGAAAAAGAAAATTATGAGCGAGGGCAGTTTTCAATCTTATATGGTCCTGTCCCCACTTTGTTTCATTCTAACTTTGTTTGGTGCTCATGGATAGAAAATCTAATTGCTGTACACACAATTAAATTTAAATTAAATTATGCATTTTGAACGCTTTTTTGAAGATACGGAGTAATGCAAATAGAAACTGGGCTGATTAAAATACATTGTAGTTACCAATATCAACAGCCCACAGGTAATTTTCACTATCTTTTGCGGCAAACATTTGATGCCTGATTTGAAATACTGTTCATATTTCCTAAAGTTTTATCGATTCTCCTTTGGCCTAGGTTCAGTACAAGTTTTGCTACACTGCTGCTCAAGCTGTCGTCGACTCGTATGGTACTTATGAAAACATGTATGAATAAGAGCTGTTACCGCTACAGCGATATTTTCCAGCAACGAGAATATTGCAGCACTTTTGCGTGAATGAATTATAAAACTATGAACATATTTTGTATGAAAATATCTGTGTTATACGCACATTTTATAAAATATTTGTTTAGCTTTTTCTATCATTTTGTATAAGTAGTGCGATATAATTAGAGCAACTCATTCTTGTATAAGCTAAAATACGGAGCCAACCCCAATTAACGCACTGACTTGACAACACACGGTGAGACTTTGAATTAAGATGGCTCGCAAGAAGCTTTTCTTTCAGAACATAGAACAAAAACATTTTTTAAGTCAGTAAAAGGCAAAATGCCGTAAACACAACTCTTGGCGTACAAACCTTGAGAATTTCTCCTTTTTTGAATATAACTAAGGCCATAGTTCTTAAAAAGGGATTAGAACAATGTTCACTATTTTTAAAATGTATCTCACATTAAAATGATGGAAAGATTATAATTAGAATTATCTGACTATTTCGTTTCAAAATCATGCCTTTACAGTTGGGTGAATAAGTAATATTGGGTGCAAGTTTCTTACAAATCGAAATTTGTGACAATACATTAGAACAATGTTCACCGTCATATATTGTATACAGCGTGCAATGTATCATAGTATGCTGTAAAATTTTTGTTTGTTTCAAAGCCAATTTTAAATCTTGCATTGATAATTATAATTTAGGAAGAAGTTTTCCAAAAATTCTGATCAGTCTATTTGAATTAAAAAACAAGCATATACATTTGAGAAAATTCGTAATATTTGGTAGTGGTGTCTTCAGGGTGAAAATCCATGATAATATGGTATTTTTAGTATTCTCTGATTTTATCCAATTTATCTCATCTTGTAATTTCGGAAAAGGTTTTCAAAAATACTGACCTGTCTATATCCGTTCAAAAAAAGCTAATACATTTTGGAAAGTCGCTAAAATTTGGTAGAAACTTCTTATGGGTGAAACTCCATGATAATACATTAAAACAGTGTACACTACCCCTTGATTACTTAAAATATATCTCATATTGTGATAAAGGACTCAATCATTTTCGAAAACAGGTTTATGATGTTATTTGTGCAGTTTGCAGCCAAAGCTGAATGAATTCACCATTTTAATGCCTTTTTCAACAAATTTCTATTGTTGAGCAATTGTACAATTTTTTCGATTGTTTAATTTCTCTCCTATTTCCTTCTAATTCCTGTCTAATTTCCTTATGCCTCCATTTCCATATTTTAGATAATTCTATTTATTGTTGAATGAATCTGTTTTTTTCTTTCGCCTAAAATTTTTCAGTTGATTCCATGCTCTCGCTTTGAATTTCGAGAACCCTATTTGTCTTGAATCATGTATTCTCAGTGTGTGTATTTTGCAATTATATAACGACAATCATATTTTATTTCTCGTTCTCTAATTCTGTTGGGTTCTTTCTTCAAGAACAAGCTGTTCTAGGGTAGAGTTAATTTGATAGGGGGAGTTTACTATCTGAGATTTATGACTTTGACTGCATAATGTTTTATAAAGCGTACAGGACTTCCTGTTGAATGGAGATCGGTCATAAATACGCAGTGAATACACTAGACGGTACATCAACCAATCAAAATGCTTTTTCCATGAATAATATTTGCCGTTAATCAGCTAAAACAATGGTCCTGCACGCTGAGAAATATGGAGCGTACAGCCTAGAAATTGGTTCAAAATAGTCTCGCTTTGAAATCGATGTAAACAGCTAATGGACGTCGGAGCGGTTGGAGTGATGGAGCTTCATCGAAAACAGTAAATACGACTTCTTTCAAAAACTATTGCAATGTACGTCTTAGTGTTTCATAATCATTCTCTCATTTGACCCCTAATCTTAATCTACCAACAGCAAAGTGGAAAGGAAAGGTAGGCTTCTGCATAATACTACACTGACTCAGATCTGTGCCCTTGAAATGCCAATGTTGTTATTGCTTGTCAGTTAGGGATGCTTCTGTATTATGTGATAGAATATAATAAATGCAGATTGGCTTGAATAATATCCTTATAGTTGCCTGGTGCATTCAGTTATATTGTTGCCCTATTTTGTTTGCATTATTCGAGCACATTCATTTGCATTGTTGTGCAGTCTCATCTCATTACCTTCGATACTCTCAGACATTAACTTGTATTGAAAATGTCACGTTTAGGCAATGAAGAAAAAAGTCTAGACTGCATACCACAAACTATATATAACTCCTATAATGCCCTATGTGAATAATTTCGAAACTTTCGAAAGCCTTTTTTGCATTAGGGTATCAAGAGTAGGTGTCTACAGTTACTTCCTCTTTACATCAGTGCAAATTTCAGACGATTCAACAACAACTATTGTGATATATTTCGACCAGTATATTTTTACTGAAGTTCAATGATATGTTTTGATATGGATTACTTTTGATGAAATTATGAGTTCGAAGAATGTATTTGCGTTGCGTTCTTCAGCAAAGTATCGTTGTTTTCATCATAGTAACACCCTGACAGTGCAGTACTTGCCAACCGAACCAAAAAGAAAATAGATAAAATGTCGATAGCTAGTCCTTTTAATCTTCCTTTTATCCTCCTGTTTTCACCAAGCCCCACCGAGCCTCACCCTACCCCACCCTTTTGTTTGATAGAGAATATCCAGTTGAAAAAGTCACACTACGCCACTGGTGATCAACCTTTATGGATCAACTTTTGGAAATAGTCTGGAATCTTTGATAGTAATAACTCTTCCTTTGTGTGAATGAAGGAATAGTCACAATAGCAAACTGCTCGACGGACTCCGATCGATGGAATTCTTGCCTTGAAAAGTCGATATAATCGCATCAAGGAAATCTTGATCAAGAGTTATGCTCAAAACGTCGTACCGAATATTCATATCTTGTACAAAGTCGTTATTTTATTGCAACAAATTTTGTTCATTTTCGATGCACAACACGCACAACTTCATTGATTATCAAATAAAGAGCCCTGCAACAAACTGAGAACAAACAACAATATACACATGTAAATAAATGGCTAATATTTCGCCACGGCATGCGGGGTTTCAGCAGAGCGAAACCATACTTTTGTTTGTATTGAAACTTCATTGACCTACCGATAATTAGAAATTTTTCTTGAGAAAACAAAAACAACTTTTTTCTCTACACGTATCGATGCACTACCGTAAATCCTCGAATTAGCACCCACGCCCGAATAATCCCCCACCCTCGAATAAGCCCCCCCTCGAATAAGCCCCCAACTAAAAAACAATTTTTGCAAATAAGCCCTCCTCCCTCGATAAATCTTCATGGGGGCTTATTCAAGAGAAGCATAATTGTATAATGATATCCTATTTCAAGAAACCCCCCAGAAGACAATAGCTTTATGATAACACTTCCTTTGACTGGAGACCAAAATGCAAAAAAGCTACTTTTGTGATGATAAAAAATTATAATATTTCCTAGATCTTCATGCTTTTTGTAATTTTTCAATTTATTTCATTGAGAAAATTATGTCGTTTTTATATCGATCTTTGAGGAAAATACTAAACTTTGAAATAAGCAGCCCCCCCACCCTCGAATAAGCCCCCACCAAAACATTTATTTTTGCAAATAAGCCCCCGGGGGCTTATTCGAGGATTTACGGTATTTCAACGCTAACTGTGGTTTATCCGAGGCATCTTGTCTTGGCTTGTCTTGAATTCCAACCGATACACACGTCTTCAGGTTACCAAAAGTTACATGCCGGAAATGGTTTTTTCAATACTTTTTTCTGAGATGTTCATTAAAAATTGTACATCACATGCCGCACAAAAAGGCCCTCACCATAGTTGAAGGAGGGGATGAGGGGAAGTTGGGTGGTCCTTACCCTGGGTACCAGACTCGCTATATAAAATAATAGACAGTCTGGTCTAGTGCGCTCCATTCTCGTCCTGGTGAACTTACTTGAAAGAACTGTAGTCAATTTAACAGACTAGGCCTGTGAAACAAGACTGTCGGATAAATAACAAAAATACTCAGTGGTCAGAGGAGTTTCGGGAAATCTAAAAGCAAATGTATTTTATATAGTTCTGTAATGTCGACATTATTAATACAGTGAAAATAGACTTTTCTGCCTCAAGATTCCAATCAAATCAGTTGTAAAACGCCATTTGGCAGGAAAAACATGTGCGTCGCATGAAATTAAAGTTAGCACAATGCAGTTATTAAATGTTAATCATTATTAAATTTCATATACAACTTACAATTTCCCTCATAAATCTTTTATAAAAGTCTTTTATAATTTCCCTCATAAATTGTGTGTACTTTCAAAGTCTATTTGTTTCTAGGCACAATCTCAATAATTCCAATTTTTCTTTGATACTGCTTGCTAATATTATCCTTGTTTTTGTTTTTTCAGTTTATAAAACATAAAGAAAGTGGTTGTTGTTATGACAAGTGAGTGTAAACATTTTGCATCGCTTTGAATCTTCCGAGAAGATTTCGTTTTGCGTGCTTATAGCCAAAGAACAGGTGATCAATTAATTTAAGCTATCTTTTCTTTACATAAAGACAGTTTCAACAGTTAGTTAATTGATTCTTTGTAAGGTGGATTTGCGTATTGTTTTTCTGGTCAGAGAGTATAAAAGGTGAAATAAAAATGTAAAGACCAGTTGAATTTTGATTTCCAATCTTGGTGAAGGAAAATAAGAAAAGAAAGGATGTCGTTTTCTAACAATTCTCTTTTAATGGAGAAGAATGTGACTGGGACTTTGATCACAAGTTCCAACATCAATGCAACTGTTTCGTGTCAGATGACACAATATGGCGAGAATGAGAAAATCATAATGCGAGTTTACTTGGTTGTTGTATTTGTATTTGCAGCCCTTGGGAATGCCGTCACTTGCTGCATTTTAGGTATGAAAACACTATTTGCTCCAAAGACCTTGGTTTAATCTAAAAGCTTCAAATACAGGATTTGCACTCGATCAATTGCACAACATTAGATAACTAGAGAACTTAACAAATAAGTTATTTTTTTATTAATTATCTGACACATCTGACTTAACACATCTGAAACTGTACCGCCCAAAATTCCTATTTTTTCTGTTATCCTGTGCCTTCTCTCTCCCACTTATAAGCTTACCGTTGCCCAGAATATCTTTAAAGATTCTTGCACCCCTATAAATCCTATCCTAAAAATTGAACTATTATTTTTTCGTAGGAAATAAGAAGTTTCAACGTGGTGGCGATGTCTTTGTGCTGTCTCTGGCTCTGTCCGACCTGATTTACACAATAAGCTTCCCGTTTATTTTCTTTTTACGAATGTCTGGTGTACAAATCCATCACACAGTTTACACGGCATCAAAGATCTTCATTTATGGCAGCATGGTAGTCACAACATACACACATGCTGTTATTTCCTGTGATCGATTCTGGTGAGTCGCATATCAACATACACTTTAACTTGCAATGACCTCAATAAGTCACTGCTTTAATTGTATAGATTTTCTCATTTGCAAACATTTTTGTTGATAGAATCCCGAAAGAAAAATACGATGTTGCCCTCGAGTTGTGGGCACCTACGGCTCAGATAGATGGTACCAGACCTGTCATTTTTTCCGAAATCAATAAGCAAATATAAAACTGTAGTCACTGTCTAAAACCATTATCTGTTCACATTTACCCATTTCAACGAGGAACAATTTCAAATCCTCTCCCTGCAGTTTGCTCGTAGTTTGCTAGAAGAACAATCTAAAATTTTTGAAAAATTCACTTTGACATCGTGCCCGAAATAAAATCGTTTGTTGGATAAGTATTGAAAATATTGTTTAGTGAATGAGTACCGATTGCTTTGACTGCTTGTGTTGTAAGTAATTGATTCAAGAAGATAGCGAGAATTTTGCGTTGCTTTGTTATCAAATGGCAGATTTTGGCGAGAAATCTAAGAGTTTTACCGTAATTTATTTTCTAGGGCCATTGCGAAGCCTTTTCAAGCAAGAAGAATTACAAAGGGAAAGAAACTTCTTGCCTGTTCCTTGGTTTGGCTGTTTGGGTTTCTCTTTTCACCACTGTTTTTACTTCAGACAGCAGCCCTGACAACCCGTTCCCAAATCGTTCAGCTGGTGAGGTGCTGCATAGGGTGGATCATGCCATTGGTTATCATGTGTGTCTTCTACATCAGATGTGCCATTGCGCTCTCAGCACGAAACGTACCATCAAACTCGGGAGCCAACAAAAGATTCAAGGATGCAAGGAAGATCACAAAGATGTTTTTTGTTATCGTCCTGCTGTATTGTATTCTTACGATGCCCATCGTTATGAGTCTGTTGGTCAGAGCAGTTGATTTCTTGGTGTCCGATTTTGAAGGAGTACGCTGTGGAGATTATTCTCTTTTGGTGCGTGTGCTAACACATCTAAGTGTCTTCAACGGATGTGTGAATCCAATAATCTACGCAAGAAATCATCCAGACATAAGGAGGTTTTTCAAAGGCGTTTTTGAAGCTTGCTTCTGTCAACGCCAAACTAATAGCTTGTCATTTCATAAAGGTACAGAGATCAGAAGTTCTTCTTCAAAAGAGTCAAAAATACAAGACGATTAATCAATACCTGTGATATGTAATTACACTCGGTTTCTTTTGCTTTCATATTTATCAGTCCTTTTTCAACCTTTTTACGTTGCATCGTCAGCTGACTGTTTTTCTTGTGATGAATTAATCATATATATTAACGAGACAAAATTTACTGGCTGTGATTATAAGCTTGAAATAAAAACAAATCTTTAGCTGACTATTCCTTGAACTATAAGTTGACACCAGAAATAAACAAGGTTTCCTTAGCTGTCTTTAATCTTACCGTATTTTCAATTCTCCAGTTTTTTCTGCATTTGTAAGTAGCTGTTGCAACAATCCCAAAATTCCATACCACAGAAACCATACGTTTTATTGCTCATTTATCTTCTTTGTATAGGGTCTTCGCCTCCTTTTAATATCAGAAAACCATTAAATGATTTGTACATTCCTCCAAAGTTTGTTATTGAAGTCGCAAATTACGTTGCAAGAATTAAACAAAGTTTATTCATTAACTTCATCAATATTTTTATGTAAAGTTAATCCAATCCATCTTCCTATAAGAACTGTGATTGAACTAGACACCTTAAACGTCAGTATTAGCGATATGTGATTTCCTGTGTTAATACACTAGTGCTGCTGGCTGAATTCAGCACTCATATCTCACCTCTATATCACCATAAAAGGAGTTTATTGGATATACAAGTAGCTAAAACTTTGTAATTGATGTATTGGTAGCAAAATTGGGAAGCATAATGAAATTTTATTTAAGGTTTGGGATCGGCATTTTAGAAATAATTTAAAAACGATAATAATACTTGAAGTTCTTGTTGAGCAACTGCATAATCTTATATGATAACTGTCATTATAATATGATACTATATGATACAATATTGTAGACAAGTATATTACGGAGTAATGAGCATATATTTGCAATGAAAAAATGTTAGCTATTTGGCTTTGCTTAGTTGCTGCGTATAACTGCAAAAAAGTTTCCTTGCAGACAGTTGTGCCTGGTCTGGAAGCAAATGGGACTGCCTTTTATTATTTACTGCTTGACACCTCCTAATTCAGATGATTGATTGATTATGCTAATTTATTTGGCTACAAATAGAAGATAAAATAAGTAGTTCTGAAAATATTGTTGCTGGTTGTCAAAAAGCCACAGTTAGACAATAAAAAATGAATTGATGAATTTGACAATTAATTGAAGGATTTTTTAATCCTCCAGCCTGGTTTGGTATAACATTTTATGATGATATTTAATTTGGATTTTTATATACAGTAAATTATAGAACGGAGCTTCGACATAATTTATTATTTTAAATTAGATTATAGATAAGTATGAAAACAAGCTTCTTAAAGCCTACAACTTAAATGCACAAGTTATATTACGAAAATTATTGGTGCAGGATGAATTACAAAGTATGCTGTTATTATTTTATGAATTAAAATGTTCTTTGTCAGGGTAGGAAAATAATTTAATATCAGTTAGTTAGAGAATGAAGCTAGAAATTCTGAATCCAAGTACACGAGAGAAAAGTAAAACCATAGGCTTTGTCTAACTGGAGTCGAGCACTGGGACATTTTGGATGACTTGGTATTTTTCTTGAACTTGATAAAATTTTTTTGCAATTTTGGAAATATTTTCTCCTAAAAACGCTTGCATGAATTCGGTATCGCTCCATTGGCAGCAAATACTTTAAACTTGAACAACAGTTTTGAAATTACTTGAATTTCAATCTATGATAAAGATTTCCAACGAGAACTAAAATTGTTGTTTTTTACATGTTTATATGTTTTTTACGTGTCAATTGTTTCATGTTTTTGTGCATCTCTGTAATCTTAGCTGCTCTGACCATTTACATCAATTTTGCATTTACATTCTTGCTGCCTTTATCTGTTAATAAAACAAGTTTTCGTGGCACTTACCTTCGTGGTATGGATAAATTAAACAGTAAAACATAGTTAGGATTGTCTCTGTTTAAATTTAAAGAGTTATTTCTAGCTTTTTGTTTGGTGATAAAAAAGATTTATCTCGATATTTTGAGAGACCGTAACAATCTGCAAATGCTACATTTGATTTTGCTATTTAAACAAGGCAGTGAGCTTTCTCTCAAAAAACAGTAAATGCTACTAAAAAAATGATAATTATATCTTCCTCTAAAAAATTAAAATTGTCGAAGATGTCATTTGAACCAGTTCAGTATAATCCAGTTCAGTTTCCCAATTCAAATTTCTCTGCCTTTTTACAAATGAACTCTAGACCTAATCTTTTATCAACGTGAATTTAATAAACTAGGTATATTATATCACAGAATTGAAAGTGCTTTTCAAATAATACGGAAAAAAGTTTCCTATAAAATTGTGTTCTTCAGTATTTGGGGGACAGGGATGGATCACGAACTACCTACCAAGCACTGGTGCTCCTTCAATGCCTTTGCGCCGTTTATATATTAAAATGTCACTTAGTTAATGGCAATCAAACACATCAGCACTTGATGTCTTGCAAAAGCATGAAAATTTTCTGCAAAACAAATATATAACTTTATTACTACAGAAAAAACGTTATCTGATAATTTATCATTTTCTCCATAGAAAGGGTCTGCACGAAAAAACTAACAGTCTGTAGTTGTAACTGGCCATTGCGTAGAAAGACTGCGGTGGAGAAATAACTCAAGCCAATTGCCAATGACTTCCGTAATTAGATGTGGATGGAAAACACACGGGGACTTCTCTGTGACCGTGGAAGTGTAACCTTACCTTCATCAAAATATGCCATGTTCCAGTGTCTTAATCGCCTTTCTTTTGGTCACCGTTTCACTTTGGGGAGGCAATTCAGTTACAGATTGTAAGTACTTCTTCATATACTGAGCTCCAATGTTACTGTATCATTGCCTGCAAATAAGAATGTCTTCAAATCCTATTTGCAACTAGAGTCGATAAACCAAATGATCATTGTCCTAACAGTACAGCCAGACAATTACTTTGTTAATTGGGAGGATAGAAATATCAACCAAAATGTGGTTATCTGTTTGACCGGACATACAGTAAGTTCCTTATCGTGAGCTGTGTTATAGAAGAAGAAAGCTGGCAGTATCTTTCGATTTGTTTCTCAGTATCTTTGGTGGCGAAGGTAAAAAAACCGGTTCAAATAATCCGAGTAACTTCGTGTCATACACGTCGAGGAGATTGTTGACTGCTTCAACAAATCACAGGTCACCTGGGGTCAGAGAATGCTCTCCAAGAAATATGACATCAAGCAAAATTTTGTACCTCTCCGGATTGTTCATGTCCGCCTCTTTGGTTCTCTAAATTAAAAATGGCAATAAAAATCAGCTAATGAATAACAAAACCGCCATTACAGGGACTTTAGAGCAAAGAGGGGCTATAGGGGCCTATAGACTTCACTTCTGCAAAAAAACGTAAAGAATTAAGAAATGGACCATCATCAATCCTCCTTTAATCGTTTATAGCGCTACCCTGTTTTTCTCAACTTTCCCCGGTGTCTGTCTTACTTTCCAAGTTGTCTTACTTGCTCTTGCACACTATTTTAACAGCAAACGTTAAGAAAATTCCTTAGTGAATGATAAAGCTTCTTTTTTCCAACAAAATTTCAGGCTGAAAGTGTCCACAATATTCCGTGAAAGTAGCGGAAGTATTTGAATGCGGTCATATGATCTGTATGTCTGATTATTATATGGTTAAAGGGCCCAAAAACGTTTCTGTTGTGTAAAGTTTCACGCTGTGTCCAAACAGTAATCTTGTTATAAGTTGTGCCCTTATGACCTGCATCTTACTGACTGTGATAACAGCATAAATCTTCGGACATCCACTAAGTTTGATGCACTGAGAAAAAACATAAATGTTATAGGCTTCGTGAATGTTTTTTGTCTGCAGCGCAGGCTAGGCTTAAGGACATTTCAGTGAAAAAACCAACGTACAGAAAGCAACAGGAACGTTATGTGTGATGAACAAGAATTCATTTTTGCAATGAATATCTTGTTCACCAGAAGCATAACACGAGGGCCAAAAAATGCAAAATCGAAGTAAAACAAGCTAAATTACGACCATCAGCCTTTGTATTCCACGTTCTTGAAAACTGCAGAACCACCATTTTGATGACGTCATGCAAACTTTTAATAGCAATAACTCGTTATATGCATGTATAATAGAGTTTATTCTTTAGAACTTTATTCTCTTACAACAATGCCTAGCAAGATGGTTTGAGTGATTTTTCAGAAAAAAAGTAAATAATATTGATGGCCGTAGAAAATATCGTCATTGATCACTTGATTTCTATTTTTGTTAAAACCCCCAGCCCTTCCTCCATTCGTGCATGTAGCATATGTTGAAGATTTTTTTATTGTCTTCAAAACAAATATCTCCTTTGATCTACTTTTTAATGAAAGCCTACTCATACATCGTCGCAGACCTTCGCTTAACAGTCCTCCATTCCTATGATTTTGTTCAAACTTTCTTTTACCGCATTGTTTTCTTTAGTGTGCCTTTATTCCTTGTTTATCCTTTTAGGTTGTTTACCATTCTTTGTTACTTCTCTCTTGTCCTGATTGCTCCTCTGGCGTACTGCTTTATCTCATGGTTTAAGATCCCCTTTCCTTGACCGATGTATTTGTAGTTTCTTTTTTCGCCTTTTATTATATACTAAAGATGACTCTTAATAGAATTGAAACGTATATAGCCCTGTTTATACTACAACTTTTAACCTGGGTTGAACCTGGGTTAACGTTAACCTGTGTTAGAGATTTTGTAGTATAAACGCAGCTAACCCGGGTTGAACCTGGGTTAAGCCAACCCCACTCTGGAGGTAGGTTGAAACTAGGTTGACCCTAGGTTGAAAACTTCGAAATGCAATCTTAACGCAAACCTCGGTTGAACCCAGGTTAACGATCTAATTCGTGCATGCACTTTTTGAGCCATGAAAGGCGCCAAACACAAAGTCAAGACAAATTCGTCTTGGAACGCCCGTGCAAAAAGGCCCTTCAATTTTCAGCAGCATATCTTGAAAATGAATGAAACAAGGGCTGAAAGAGGTAAACTATGGGGCGACGATAAAGTCATGTTGTTCATCGAAATGTGGTCGGACGAAGACATCCAGAAACAGCTAGATTCATGTACCAGTGAGCGTTCTTCACAACGAAGCGCATGCGTGACGAATCTAACCTGGGTTCAACCCAGCTTTGCTTTTACACTATACTTTGTTGCAAATGTAGTGTAAACTAAAACGGGTTCAACCTGGGTTCAACCCAGGTTAGCGTTAACCCAGGTTAAAAATGGTAGTGTATATTTAATGGATATGTCTTCTGATGGAATTGTCTAATACTCAAATTTGTCAATCTCGTCAGTTTGAATACCAGATTTGTCTAATTATCTGACTTTTAACAAGAAGTTGTCGACTGTTTCAGCCATATGCATTTTTTATTCGTCGAGGTTCTTTTTATCAAGTTCATTAACAACATGCGGTTTCGAAAATCTCCATTGATTTCTATTGTGTTAAAAAAATGTATCCAAGGCTTGAAATATTTAGATACGGCTCAAAGTTCCCAAAGCAAGAACAAAAACTAAGGTCATGCACTTTGCTGGAGTGTCGTGGGAATCCCCTGTCGATGGTTGCCACCGAAGGACTGGAAAGTGTACGAACATTTATGCTTCTACTTCCCTGAAAAATGCACTATTTTAAGCTCATTTTACTAAAGCAATCCTCCTAATTTTATTGAAAATTATTTTATTATTGCAAACAGACTGAACAGCAGATAAAAACAACTGATACATTTTCGCCATGGTCTTCAAAATGCCATGTTGTCGCGTATAAAGCAGAACTAGTTGTCATTTTAGATCCCTCTGTCCATCTTGGCATTCCTTTTAAATCTAAAAAGAAGCTGGATTTCATGAAATCGTCTTCCCGACAAAAATTCTACTAACTTTTCAAATATTCTAAAGAAAGTTGCACCGATCAGTTGCACTTGTGGCCTCGTCCATCTCAACACAAGAGAAGCTTCTAGTTTTGATTCATCTACCTCAAGTATGTCTTCCCAAATTTTAACCATTTTAAAAAAAACAACAACCATTTTAAGTTGTTTGTATTTTTCACAATTACCTTCTTTTATTCGGGTTCTACTTGACATTGAGTATAATTACATATAATTTTTTCATCTTTGTAGTATCTTAATAATATTTTATTGCAGTGATTTATCGTTTTTTACAGTAAGTTTTTGTTTGTCAAAATTTTGTATTGTAATCTTAATTCAGTTACCTTCATGGTTTGATCATTTTCCAGTTTGCAGCCAGCCCCTGGGAATGAAGACTAGAATTATTGCAAATGATCAAATAACGGCATCATCCTCCATCCCAAACTACGAACCACGCAGAGGCTATCATGCTCGCCTTGACAACACAGATTGTTGGTGTGCTGATCAAAGTCAATCAAGAAATGGACAGTGGGTGAAAGTGGATTTGAAGCATACATTTAGCATAACAGGTATCACCATCCAAGGAGACCCTGCAGGTGCATCAAGTTACATAAAAGAGTTCACTCTCAGGTACAGTGTTGATCTGACGAACTATGTGTATGTGACAACAACCACATTCAATGATCCAATGGTAAGTCTTCTGAAAGTCTTATGGTATCTTTTTTGTTGTTCCAGAGTGACTTCTAATTCAGTTCTATTATTGTTTTATCAAAAGTTTTGTTATTTGCCAGAACTTTTCTTTTTTCTCAAATTTCTAATGCAACGTATCTGATAGTTGCTAACTATTTAAATATTAGTATCTTTAGTTCAATAAAATATTTTTTATCATCTTAAGCTCACTGAAAGATATTCCAGTATTTGCATGTCAACCTCACTAACAAAGAGTTGTCAAAATCAACAATACCATTATAGCCTGTCATTCAATTTATTAGTAAAGAATTTGGTTGTTTTTGTGTTGATATTCTTTCCATTTTCAACTTTGGCGATAGCTAACTCAGTTTATTATTATTTAAGCATATATTCAGTAACTCGATTCTGCAAAAACAATCTTCTATGAGAGTATATTATTATTAATTTTTGCACATTACTTTTTGGAGTTTAGCTCCAAATTAATATTTCCAACAACTTTGCGTTGTATTGTTTCTTCTGATTGACTACATTTACTTTAACACATGTTACATAATGTTTTTCTCTCATAGAAATTTACAGGAGCTACTGGTCCTAACCAGAAAATAGATATGATGTTTCCTAATCGACCCTTTTCTGCACGATATCTTGAATTTAGACCTACAGACTCAAATGGTGCTTATTTGTGTGCTAGATTCGAACTCTATGGATGCCTCTATGGTAAGTATTTGGTTTGATTTGTACGTCCCATTTTAGAAGCGCCGAAAAAAGAAAATGAAATATGACTCTGCACCTATTAAGATGCGACCTTACTATGATTTCGTCCTATTTGTTAAATAACTATCAATTTTAATTCTCGCTGCGCATCCTTGTTCGCTTTTACATACATCCTTATCTCGCCAATCTTGAGGCCTAGACCTGAACTGACAAACAAAAGCTACATACCTCATCACCAGAAATGTCCTACTCTTCTCACATTCCCAGTATTATTCAGAAAAATTGGCATTGCTCTCTGTTGTTTATTAGATCATTCTAGACTCGTTTGATGAAGTTTTTTACTGTCATTAGATTCATCGTGACTTAATTGCGACACATATATCAAGCCTAAACTCTATATCACAATCTCCTGCAGTCTTTTTTAACTATCCGTTTTGACTTTAATCTTATTTTCGCCTTTCACCTTTTTAGTCCTCTAGCCCAGGAAAAAGTGGCTTCAGCATAAAGTCTATACCGCCCCCCCCCCCCTAAAGCACTAGATTTTTCAGAAAGACTTGAAACATTTGCTGCTTTATTACAATTTGTGAATTATTCAGCCCCCTCCCAAGAGCGACATGCCAACTGTGCCACTTCTTTAGCCATGAAATCTGTTATAGTCGATTGCGATCTCTATGCTCACAAAAGAAGGTGGCATATCACGGTAGATTGCTACTACTGATGTCTATAAATCAATCTCAAATCTTTTCATTTCATTTCTGTTTGGACGGATCGATGCGTTTTTCGCTTGAAGGCAAATCGCGTCAGCATTTACGAGAAAAAACATTTTTACGCTTTGTTGCTGGCTTGTACCTCTAGCCCATAGAAATGAGATGTGGTATTCCATTTTGCAGTCTGTGGACAGGGCCTTGGCATCGAGCATGGCAGTGCGCTTCCTTCAGGCTTTGCAATGACTTCATCGTCCCAATCCTCTGGACAAGGAGCGGCATCAGGTCGTTTAAACAATCCATCTGCCGCTTGGTGTGCCTCGGGAACCACTAGCCAGTTTCTGCAAGTAGATTTTGGGAAAATCGTTACTGTCAGTGGAATTGCAATTCAAGGTAGCCCAAGCTCTGCATCTTGGGTTAAATCTTTTTATATTGACTATGGTACAACACTCAGCTCTCTTGTCACCTATCAAGAAAATACTGGGAATAAGGTGAGTTAAAACATGATTTAGTTTCGGAGACCTTTTGATTATGGTTTTGATTTGCTTTTGTAAGCACTACGGAAATTCTAACTTTACTAGTGCTCCTAGCAGCACTTGAAACAAGCTTGAGCATTCGTAGTAACATAGTGTGGAAATTGAAAGCAATTGCAAATTTACCCAACGTCGAGGATTAGGAATTTGTAGTTAGCATCATGGCCCTTTATCTTCATTAGCCACAAAAGATTGTCTTGGTCGAAGCTTAATGCGATCATGTCTTCATACTTTCTACCAACTCTTTTTTAGCTTTTCATTGGAAACTCTGATCAGAACACGATTGTTGTGAACTGGTTCCGTGTGCGGCTGCAAACGAGATACGTGAAAATAAAACCAAACACGTACAATTCAGTTGTCTGTATGCGAATTGAGATTCTTGGCTGCAACTTAGGTAACAACTCATCCTTAAATTTCTACGTGTTATTCTTGCTGATGATAAAATACTGTGCATTCTCTAACATGAAAAAGTCTTTTTCAGGAAATGCTGACAAGAATTTTGACAATTTCATCAAAAATATTAATGTTAATTGACTAACATAAATGATATACACTATGGCTAGAAATAATAACTGTTTGGACGGTATGAAAACTTGAAGATTAGTGAATCTGATCTAATAAAGATGTTGATAGGGCATCACCAACAAACCCTTTACAAACACTTCGCATTTTCTGTGGGACACCAAATACTAATGATACTAACATTATCCATTTACTTAATCTTCAGATTCCGTATATGAATTCGGTGCTGAAAACAGGGCTTTGCCAGACAACAGATTCTCCGCTTATGCGACTACAGATTTTCTCAACAATGGTAGATACAAGGCAAAGGATGGTCGCTTGAACAATGACAGACCCTGGGGATGCAGCCATAATGAAAGATCGTTTCTCTGGTTCAAAGTTGATTTAGGCCGAGTTATGCTGGTAACTGCAATTGCTACACAGGGTGATAGAACGTTCGGCAAAAACTATTTCCCTGACTTCAAATTGCAGTATACTCGGGGTTCAAGAAATATCACGATCAAAGAAGAATCTAGCTCAAATGAGAAAGTAAGCTTCCTCTCTGCTTTCGTGATATTTGTGTTACGAAACAAACAACGTAATGATTTCTTGGTATGACTAGTAGATTATCGTCATGACATGCTCAGTAATAATGCGATTTTATTCGTTCTTATATCTCCTTTGCATTTGCTTTTATAATCATCATAACTTGTCATCTTGAAGGTTTTCATTGGAAACACAAACAATGCTGGTGTCAAGTTCAACCTGTTTGAGAAGCCAGTATCAGCAAGATACATTCAATTCATTAAAAACAGCCCTGTATTATGGGATAATACGTTGACTCTTGAGGTTTACGGCCGACCTCCAAGTGAGTATTCAATCTTTAGCATTCTACGCACAGTTATTTATGCTGAATATGAGTGTTGATTTGTGCATAAAAGTTATTTGAAAAATTCAACAGAACATGTTCAGCTTGGGCTACAGTTGAGTTTTGGCGAATTGTTGGGATAAAAAAACAGATGCATAATACGACTGCGTCGTTGGTTTTCGTGATCTCCTTTGTGTTGTTAGCTTTTAAAGCTTTTCCAAGAACATTAAGAGAGCAGTTTCAAGCAAAATCAAGATGGCAGCATTTTCTATCTTGTTATAGGCTAGAAAAACACAAATTCAACTCACAACCTTGTTTTGAAAAATTTTTGTACTTAATTTGTGACTTTAGATTTGAATTAAGGATTACAATTTTATTCAAGAAAGTTTAGAAAGTTCTAAACATAAAATGTTTTAGAAGAGAGTTTTATAATAGGACGTTTCCATGATGCTAGCACTCGCGATATTGAATTTTAGAATGACATTCAGTCAAACTTTATAAGAGATTTGACGGTGATAAGCAACTGACTGAGTGAAAATTTTCATCCGTTTTTCCGGTCAAATCTCTCAAAATTTCCCAAACTTTAAATCGGCGTCAACTCTATAATATTCAAGTTTCAGCATTTTCCGAATAGATTAATTAATTTCTTGTTTTAAGCTAAATTGAGGATGATTTTGTCTGTAATGTTGTATAAGAACTAATACAGATGGGACTGCACCAATGGAATTAGAGGGGCCTAACAGCCACCCATTGGCCCAATTTCTTCTATAAATTTAGTTTAATACTTGCTTGATCATCGCATTGCGCGTGAAACTCGAAATGGCAACTTAAGCCTAATCTCGTCAGAGAAATTTTTGACTGCGCGCTCGAAGCGTTCAATCCCTAGATTTCATTGGCTGAGCTCTTGCGTGAGCGCCTTGGAGTAGGAGCGAGACCTACTCTCAAACGCGCGCGAGCGAACATGAAACTGATTGCAGCGACCGTGATCATTTCCAATGTACGCATGCATAGGCTCGAGCGATTCGAGCGCGCGCTCAAAATGTCTCTGACGGAGTTAGGCTTTAGAACCGCCCTGCTCTACACACAAAGGCGTCTTTGTGTAATCATTTTCTTTTGATGCACCCGTTAAATGTCTTTAAATGTCTTTTAATGTTAAAATCATCATTTTCTAATTCCGAGTTCACAGCAACAAAATCGTTAGATAAACAAAATGTATTAATTTGGTTCATGAATCAAGAAACAGATGTACTGCGTCAATAGTTTGGAGAGGTACATCAGTCACGCGCTTACAAATGAAATTGCAGTTTGAACTAAGAATGAGGTGTCAAAATAAAATATCGGGTTATCTTTGCCTTGAATTTGGTTATCTTTGGTATATCTATAGGAATTATTTAAGTAGTACTGTATCATCTTTCTCATATTCCTCTTTTTTCTTTCCCATCTTAATCTTTTTATCTCAATTAAATGTATTTTTCCTGTTTTTAAGGTATGTAATGTGATGTAATTTAAATGTATTGTATATATGCATACTTAAAAACAGTATCAACAAGGCATTGCTTTTAAAGTTAACGAATTCGATGAAAGGTGGCAAAAATAGTGGTGCTGGGCCTGTATTCTCATTTTTCTAAAACAAACTTGACTTTAATATTGGACTTTTTGCAATGAAATAAATCTTCTTTATGGATCGATCGACTTACATTTCGCCATAAATCAAGTAATTTTTATTTGGAGGGACTTGATTCAAGCGAGAATGCCTGCAATTTTTTAGTTCTGCTGCTTATTAACTTTACTGTTTTTGCAGCGGTAAAGACTTCCCTAAGTCATTGCTTTTTTAAACCTCGAAAAAAATTGACGTTTGCAATACCTGCCATAGGATATTTGAATTTGGCCACTGATTCATTGAAAATCAATTTTTGTTACAGTTTGCAGTTCCAGTTTTGGCATGGAATTTGGGGAGCCAAACACGAATAACCCGACCGTGAGTGCTTCAAGTGGAATAGTACCTGATAAGCGAAGCAAACTAAACACTCCTAACTCATGGTGTGCAACGACATCTGATACGAACCAGTTCTTTCAATATGATTTTGGCATGGCAAAGGTGATCAGTGGATTTGCAATGCAAGGAGATCCATTATCGGAAAAATGGATTGAAACTTTCAAAGTTCAATATGGGAATGACGTGTTATCCCTGTCGACCTACCAGGAAGGGGGGAGCGATAAGGTATAATTTTAAGCGCAATTTATATATCCTAAATCTTTCCTGCAAATTATTCCAATTTTATGTGAAGAAGTTTTTTGATGGTATGTGAATATATTCAATCTGTTTCATTTTCCAGACTTTCACTGGTTGCAAATCACGTGAGGGGATTGTTTATCATTGGTTATCATCTAGTTTAAAAATACGGTATCTAAGAATAGTTCCGTTGACCTGGAAAACTGCGATTTGTTTGAGGATGAATGCCTATGGTTGCCCAGATTCAGGTATTGTAACATAACCAAAGATTAATTGGTTTCGTCTGTTGTGCTCATTTTAGGTTATCTGTTGTGGCTTTTTTTTTTTTTTATCAACTTAAAACAACTACAACTCTAATATTTACATTCAACTGTGCCCCTCATAGCGGGAAAAGACCCAAGGTCATCGTGTTCCCACTACGAGCGACACTTACAATAAACAATCCCTTACAAAGAATATATACAACAAAACTAAAAAGGGGGGGGGGTAACTGCTGTTTGGGGTTTCACTTAAAGCGTTGAGTATTCTTAATGTATGATATAGTGGCATCCATGATCATCCTATTGCTAATTATATTCAATCGTGAACTGCCATATAAAAGGAGATCGCACAAGGCTGCTGCATCCATATCATTAATGTCAAGGGCAGGGATTTCTGAAAGCTGACCAAAGAGATCTGTACGCATCAAATCAAACTGTGGGCAGTGCAGGAGATAGTGTTCATTGTCCTCTTTTCCAGTTCCACAACTACAAATCGGGTTTAGGCAGTCAAAGTTATGCCGGAATCTATGTTCGTTTAATGCACTAAAATTCAATCGAAGTTTTGTTAAAGATCTAACACCGTCAATGTCATGAATGTTATATGTAGAGTTTCCTAATGGTCGAATGATTGCAAGAAGTTTACGTTTGAATTCAGCAATGCTTACAGAATGTTTTATATCATCACAAAGCAGATTCCATTCCAAAAGAGTATTTTGAAAATACGTATTCGAAAAACGGAAAGTTCGCCCAAAATTTTGGTTGTAAGCGCGTGTTGCTCTGAGATTGTAGGTAAGTTCGCGTTCATCTGGAATTTCCGCAAACAAGTAATGAGGGGATTGTGACTTTTTCACGTTGAAAAAATGACACAAACGTCGATACCATCTTCTCTGATACAAGTTTTCCCAACCTAATTCCTCGTAGAGTCTTTGTCTACTCGTACCTCTCCATGCTCCAGTGACTGCAAGGGCAGCTGAATATTGAATATGCTCCAGTCTTTGTGTGAAAGCAGATTGCATTTCAGGATCATATCTATGATATATGATGTCTCCATAATCTAGGTGGGGCCTCACATAGAGCTTATATATCTGATCGAGCACATTCCTAGAAACATATTTGGAAAGGTATTTTATCATACCGATACCCCTTCTTGCTTTTAAACTAGCTTCTCGAATATGGCTTTCAAAATTTAATTTAGAGTCAAGAGTTAGTCCCAGGTGTTTGTGCTCAGATTTTGTATTTATCTCGTTGGATCCCAAAGACAGGGGAGGATGGGAGGGCTTACGTCTCTTGCAAGAAAAAATAATTTCTTCAGTTTTATCCGCATTGAACTGCATTTTCCATTGCCATGCCCACAAACGCACCGTTTCAAGGTCCCTATTTAAGTCCTCTGCAGTTCTATTGACTTCGTTTACAACAGAAAAAAGAGATGTGTCATCCGCAAACATTCTCACATCGCAATGAACATTATCAACAAGGTCATTTATGTACACTAGAAAAAACAAGGGTCCTAATACTGAGCCTTGTGGCACTCCTGCAGATATTGATGTCCATTGTGAGCTTTTGCCATTCAGCACTACACGCTGTTTTCGATTTGCCAAATAATTCCGAATCAACGAGAGAAGGTTTCCATCTATGCCACTGCATTGCAATTTGTATAGTAGACTCTCATGCCAGACCCTATCAAATGCCTTCGACAAGTCAAGAAAGACAGCTCTAGTTTCATGGCTGGGAATTTCTTCAAACGCACTGTAGATCTTGTGAGTTATAGATAGTAACTGATTAATTGTCGAGTCACCTGGTCGAAAGCCAGACTGTCTTGAAGTTATAAGTCCATTTTCGTTAAGATGTCCGTATATTCCATCAAATAATATTTTTTCAAAGACTTTTCCGAAAATTGGCAACAGTGAGATGGGTCGATAGTTTTTTTTGTTTTGCCTGCTTTCTTTTTTGTGCACTGGAATAATGTACAATCTGTGTTTAAGCTTGATCGCAGATTTTAGCTCCGGTGTTATCCATGGTTGATCTTTATCATTACATTTTATGACTTTGTTAGGTATACACGACGAAAGAATAGAAAGCAGGGCACTGGTGAAAACCTCCGACATTTCTTCGGACCCTAGGCCATTAAATCGCGAATTCCAGGCAACGCAGTTAAGTAAATCTCTGATTTTGCTGGTGTCGGCTTTTGAGTAATCCCAGATCGTTCTTTTGTATGGAGGTGGAGAGGGTAAAGAATAATTAAGTTTACCATAAATCAGTTGATGCTGGCAGTGTTCATCTAAGGAAGGATGAACCCCGGATTCCACAAACATGTTGGGTTGGTCGGTTATAATGAGGTCAATACAGGACCTTCCTTCGCCTCGAATATTGGTGAGTTCATCGATCAACTGGTAAAGGTTATTCATTTCCATCAGCTCATCCAAAGCAGTTCCCTCGGGGTTTTCAACATCATTGTCCCACCACTGAGATGACCTACAATTAAAATCTCCAGTCAAGACCAGAGAATGATATCTTTCTCTTCGAAGCTGATCGAGAGTCACCTGCAGTTGATTGATAAACTCCTCAAATTGATCACTGTTTTGGCTAGGACTACGGTATATAGTAATGAAGAATATTTTCTTTCGCGCTAAAGTTATTTCAGCAACGATCATTTCTTGCAGTAATTCGAGATCAGTTCTGCGTTTGATTGGCAAACTCTCTCGAAAATACAAGCACACTCCCCCAGTTTTGGTATTGCTTGGGTGATCATTACGATAAATTTCTTTACTATAGCCCTCAATACAGATTTCTTTATTATCAATAGTAGAGTCTAACATGGATTCTGAGATCGCAATTATATCATTTTTGTAAATTGAACCATAGGCCTCGATTAGTGGAATTTTAACGTTACCTCTAGCACAAATACTATTCAAGTTCCAATGAAAAAACTTCAGACACTTGTAGATTTGAGGGCCAGGATTTGTTTCTATATCACCAGAAAGCAATAAAAGAAAGTCCCATGGGAAGCGGTCTCCAAGATAAATGGATTCCAGGAACCTGCATATGATTACGGCGTACAATACATTTTGCAAGACATCCAAAAGTTTTTTGCGGTAATACATAGTTTTCAATGCCGAACAAAAATCACTTTTCACAAGGCCAAACAAAAAATAAAAGACAAAATAAAATGTAACCATTGCATAGGATGTCGTTTTCGTGTAAACGAATATAAAATCATGAAATTCGTGTTTAACCATGTCAGGGGGAAGAAGAGAAAAGATCGATGCGGTCAAGATGGATGGCAACAGAGTGAACACTGATATCCACATAAAGAGGTACAAGTAGACAAATGAGCAAAGACTTGTCTGGATCAATTCTGCACAAGAAATAATATGAGAAACAATTATTGTGCCTACACCTGCAAAGCGCAATTCCCGCACGCCACTCACTGGTTCCTATGGGCATTTAACGCTCGCTGTATCTCTTTGATCATTCTCAGATTCCTTTGAATTTGAAAAGGGGCTTGCCAAACAATAGGGGTATCTAGTCAATTTACAGCAGCTGAAACAAAGGGAGAAACAAAAAAACATATTGTATGCACAAAAGAAAAAAAGTAATAAAAAATATTTTGAACTTTTCACTTGGGAGTTCGACAAATCGAGTCACGATCGAAGCTGCAGTAGGGGACTGTTTTAGGCAGTTTGAGCAAAGAAGTAGAATCAATTGTGATGACGGTTACTTGTAAAAACAAAAACAAGCTTGGGTAACATCGCCCCGAAGCGCATAGTCAACGGATACGGCAGTTTACGGTCGGCAAAACAGTTACCTGCAGCGGTGGATCAGGGCGACGGACCCGAACTAATTCAAGAAACCCAAGTTTAGGTGACTCCGCTCTCCGCCCCAGCGAACAGCGAGACGCCGCCCCGCAAAAACCACTCCTCCCATTAAAAGCCTTGCGAGGAGAGTCCTGCGAAACGGCGCCTCGCCGCGCACCAGAGCGGAAAGCAGAGCCACCCCAAGTCTGATTTTAACTCGTGGGAATCTCCCGAGCGGGCGAAACTCAAGCATCGAAAAGGGTTTTATCCAAATCATCACCCACCCTTAAAACCCACCGAGGGGAAAACCTTAACTACAAAAGAGCAATACTTCCGTACAGTCGTCCGGATTTTACAAACTCACCTCATTAAAAAAGGGAACAACAAAATGGATCAAATGCCCACAGTAAAGCAGAATATCTACAAATTTTATATAATAGATGAGATTGCTTTTAATACCGGATTGCGACCATACGGAAATAAGGATTATTCGATGCATAACGGTTTATACAGAAAAACGACAAAAGATGACAGATATATGGGTTAATGTAAGAGGTCCTTACGACTCTGAGACTGCAGTGGTTTCTGCAGCAGCATCATCACCCGTAAAATCATTATCTGCAGTGGCATCATTGCTCTGTTTAGGATGGCTCTCAGACTCACTTTTCTCATCATATCTTCGAACTATGTCCATCAAGTCCTCTTCACTGTTAAAATGCTCAAATACGTCTCCAATCTTGACACTCAATCGACAATTTACATCTGCAAATGCAAAACCCAATTCCTTTTCCTTGAGGAAAGACGTTACCTTCTGGATTATGTCTATTCTACGCTTGGTTGAGTCCAGCTTTATGCTGTATTTGGGGCATTTTTTCCTTGCTCGATATACCAAAGTTCTATGTCGCCATGTTGTAAAACGCACAATGACCTGATGTATTTTCTTTCCTTTGACGTTCCTTGGTGAGCCAATCCTATGTGCACGGTCTATCACTGCATCAGGGACATCGACCTCTAATTCTTTGAATACATTCTTCACCTTCTCTAAGCACATTTCACTTGTTTCACTTTCTCCTTCAGCCACTGGAGGTAAGCCGTTGATTCTGAGACACAATCGTCGGTTGTACTGCTCATTATCATCCAGATTATTTTGAAGTTGAGCAATATGCCGTTCCATCATCACGATTTTTGACTCTAACATTTCGATTTTGTCATTCTGTTTCTTTATAGGTGCATGTAAATGATCAATGCATTTCTTCGTTGCCATTTCTTTCTTTAATTCGGCAAACTTTTCATCAAAATACGCCTGATAAGCTTCAGAATTTTGATTTTGACGTGCGCCTGCACGAGCACCAGCCGACTTCATCTCGATGTAGGCGTGGCGTGGTCTAACAGTAAAGCGGTCAAGTGACTTTTAAATCGTTTATTTATAGCGATAAACACCACAAGATACCCAAAGAAGCTTCCAAAGTTAAACCTGATACCTTTCGTCCAAGCTCATATCATGTCACCACTATCCATCAACAATTATGCCATATGTTCCCACTGCTAGATCAGAGCTAGAGAAAAATGACCGCTCTGACCGAAAACAAAGCTCCAAAAGGCTCAGATGACATGTTCGATTTCGAAGAATGCTTTTGAAAGGCTAAGATCTTTGTCTTTGACAAGAACACAGCAGTGGCGGATTCAGACCGGGTTCCAAGGGTTCTGGAACCCTGTCAAATTTTCCAAAGACACATAACATCAGTTTTCCCTTTACTTTCGAATTAATCGCAACCAGTCCCAACGTCAAATGGCCTCTTGTACCAAAACCTTTGCTGCTCTCTAAATATGGTACTGTGAAAGAAAGGAACCCTGTCGTAGCCATGGTTATCTTTTGTAACATATTATATTCCTCTAAAGAAAGGAACCCTGTCGTAGCCAAGGCAACTCTTTGTACCATATTGTTTTTTTTAAGAAAGGAACCCTGTCGTAGCCATGGCAATCAATTGTCTTATATTTATTTTGCTACAAACAAAAGAACCCTTTTGGAACCCATCTCACGAACTCATTGGAACTTATTTAAACCGCTGACCATACATGCTTCCTGTTGTCATAATGGCGACGTAAAGCTGCGAGTGACTGCACGATGACGAGAGCTTGTTTTAAGCCCTCAAACAGGAAGGGACCAGCACCTGAAGATCAATAAAATTTGATCATCGTATGGAAGAGTGCTATGATTTTTCATGAAAGCTTTTCAAACACGCCTCGCCAACTATTTGCTCATTTTTTTCGACTGGCCTAGCCAACCTGGAGAAAACAGATCACCGCTTTTTTCTCATGGATCTAGCGAAATGTCCATTTCAGATAGTTGTAAAGTGGCGTTCACGAAAGAATGCGTTGCAATTAGCAGCAGAGAATTCTTGGCAGGAACTCAGGAATGTCGAAGATCTTTTCTCTTTGACGTAAAAAGCTTATAGAACTCTTGAAGCCCTATACAGGATATATTTATCTATAGAGTGAGATAACTTTATTAAGATAAAATGAAAGACTTTAGAGAATGGGATAAGATGATTTCATATTTCATAATTTGAATTTTTTTAATAATTGGGTTTGTTTGCTATATATGATAAGAGGCTTCGTCCATCGTTATCCATTTTTGACAAACTTGGTGAATATATGTAAATTTGTCTTGTTTATTATTTGGCAATATTTATAGCAGGAATTTCACTCAAATCTTGCAACACTCAGTAAGCTTATGTCTTGCTGTAACCAGCTAGAGGAATTTATTAAGGTCCTCTGTTTGGCAAGAAATCGAAACTATTCTTTTAGAATTCATTATGACAATTCCTGGTTTGGTTTACAGATTTATATTTTCACTTGCCTTGGAATCATGATTAAATAATATATCTTGTTAAAATCAAATCTTGCAATTGTGAATCTTATCAAAAAACGAAAATGGGCGTCACCCCATTTTGGAAAAAGTAAAGGGCGTTGCCAGAAAAATATGGGACCACGCCCATATTGGAACCCACTCAAATTTTTGTCTAGATCCGCCACTGAGAACACACGACAGATTTCTGTCTTTGGATTGCAAAAGACCAAAATCTTCGTTTTTCAAAGACTGCCGTGTGCGCTGGACTTAAGATTATTTAATTCAACTAATGACCAAAGCTGTGATGAAAGGGTTGCCTCATTGATGATATCACAAAGTTTCACACGTATAAGAGTTTCATAGTGATGACGTCGCACAATTATTTTTTTAAATTGTTTGAGTCTGAACCATGGAAAAAGGAAAATCATAATTGAATACTTATACGAATATATGTATTATAGAAAACAAATTTTGGCGATCCTATATTTTTGTAAAGACTTATTCCCCAAAATCTAAGTAAAGACAAGGAGTTAAGTGTAGGGTTAGGGTGCTTGCCTTCCTGAAAATTCTCATTGCCCTACGCTAAGATGGGATGCGGTAATTCTTTAAATCATCGTGTCTGCTCTGAACGTCTGTCTTGTCAATGTTTGAAAAATGCATGAGGCGATTGAAATCGGATATTTTAAAAAAAAAGACAACACTTGCAAATGAAAATAATGTTCCGTAGTGATAACGCCGCAAAAATATTACTATTACTGTATCATTACCTTTTTTCAGAATTGCTCATTTTGTCCATATAGCTCAAAAAGGCATTATGAAATACCTCTAATTGTGCAAAACCAGTTTAATTGACATACATAAGCACAGGCTACTGCCAATCAAATCACTGTGATCCCTTCTTGTTTGTTCTAAATTATATAAACCAGACCGAGGCTACATTAACATTGCTCCGTATCCGTTTCGCTTCGTTTTTGTTGATTAAAACGCTGTCCGTTCACACTGATACCTTTCCAAATGAATACACTTTGAAAACGGTTAGTGTTCACACAGCTCCAACATAAACGCTCTTGGTAGCCTCATTTTCGAGCAGATGCTTCCACGAATACACATCGAAGTAATGCCTGAATAGATGAAATTAAATCGTGAAAAATATTTCTTTACAGCCATTCGTCCATTTTGAATTTCCTATTTTGAAAGGTTTGACATTTGGTGTGCCAGAAAGCACATATGTTGTTTCCGTTGTAAACGTATTCAAATGTCTCCGAGTGTATTCAATACGTGCTCTGTATTCAAAAGTTTCCGTATTCATTTTCGTTTAAAAATGACTCCATTTTCAAAGTGGAGCACAAGAAAAAAACAGACTAATTTTCATTTAAAAACGGACCAGTGTGAACGGGCCCCAAGAAAGCAGTAATCCTTAATTATACAGTTCTTTTACTCGCCACATCTAATTTGCAACAGATCAACTAGTTTTACACAGTTAAAGCTGTTTCTTGTTCGCCTTTAGGCTACTTTTTCAAAATTCAAAAATGTTGGAAATAGATTTTTAATTAAATCATAATTACACAGATTTGTGACGCTTTCATTTGCTTTTCATGTCAACGCAGCTTTTTTTATGGGGCCGTTTCATAAATATGGTCTAAATTAAGAAATGCTCGAATCATATTTTTGTGACGTATTACCCGGCAGAAGTACTTTGCTAATTAGGAATGCTGTATTTGAACTCATGCTATTCTAGCATCTCAGTATTTTGTTGAGCAAGGAATGCAAAAAAACAGGAAATTGCCTGACCACGTTGTTTCTTTGGATATTTTCAGTATTTTCATTGCATTGTTAGGATTTCAAACAAAAGATAAAAATAGAGTGTATGAGAATATATACAAAAATGAGGAGGCTCTTTCCACATCCACACGGCTGCATAAAACATGATTATGCTCGAGAACAACCATTTTTGATCAAACTTTGCAAGACAAAATTAAACGAGTCAAAGTTTCATATTTTGCTCACCAATACTTAACTACCAATCTTGGAAATTTGTGAGTATAAAATTTGCCAGTTAATGAAATATGCGTGTGTTTTTTTTACTGTAGAAGTCAGCAGTCCTTGGAGCTCGGGCCTACGTTCGAGAGTTTGGGCCTAAGTTCGAAAGATCGGTAGAAAGTGCATACTGTATGGTCTAAGTTTGTTTTAACTAGTATTGTTTATTATATCGATCATTAGCGTTTTTGTAAAACAAGTGAAAGTCATTTTATTGTTGAGCCAATTCATTTATCTCGGATAAACACTTTGCCTCATTTCTTTTTTTCTTCACAGAATGCCGGGATACTGTTGGAATTCAATCTTCAAGCTCAATTTCCGATGCCTCGATGACATCGTCAACATCTGCTAATGGAAATGGAGCTAACAAGGGTAGGTTTAACGTAGAATCTGTTTGGGAAGCTTGTCAGTTCGGTTCATGTTCCCCGAAAGAATCAACTGGAGCCAAACCATGGATTCAAGCATGTTTACCAAGTGTACAGTCAATCAGTTCGATTGTGATTCAGGGTCAGGGCAATGTTGATAACTTGGCAAAAGTGACAGAATTTTCATTAAGATATTCTACCGTCACTTCTGGTACATTTTTCGAATACAAGCACAGCAATTTGTTACAGGTGGGTTTGCTTGACGTTTTTAATTCGTAAACTTCATTTTTATTTCTTTTTTACATTAAATTACTAAATCCTAACATTTTCTCAACATGTCTTATATAGAAATTCATCTTATTCTCTCTAATAGATAAGCCAAGCAATAACGTTAAATTTTTTGTTATTTTAATGTTGTGACTTTATGATTGAACTTCCTTTCAGTATCGATGGAATGAAAAAAGATAATTTAATTTTGCTATTTATTCTTAGAAATTCGCAGGTGCCGATGGTCGTTACTCGTCATCACAGATAGATCTACCACATACAATAATAGCCCGTTGTATTCGCTTGCTAGTTGAGACTCAGTCTCCCACTAATCAGAATGTTGGACTGCGTTGGGAAATGCTTGGCTGTGCCTCAGGTATATAAACTGAAGAAAATATCTTAGCCTATATTTAAAACTGTTACGAATAACGAGTTCAAAAGATTTGCACTTTATGAGTTTTTGCTACATATAAAGATTTTAATAGTAGCATTTTAAAAGGTGTGGAACCTGAGGGTGGGAGAATATGATATGTCTTGGAAATGTATCTCAATAGACCTAGGTAGAAGAAATTGAAAGCTGTTCAAGCAATAGACTCGGAAAATTAACCAGTCTTTCCTTCTTATCAAAACATCTTATTTTCCTTATTCATCAACTCTGTAACATGACAACCCTTCTGAATCATAAAAATTGCAAAAACAATCTTGATTAAAGATTTCACACATTTAACTCTTGTTCAGACTGTTAGGCTACAGCGGAACCTTCTTATGCCTAATAACAACACGAACTATTAAAAGAGCACGATCAATAGGCTTCATGTACCTTTGTCGATACTTTTTTTAAGAAATAATGTTTTTAAGAAATATGTAATTGATGCAGTTTTGTATCGGGTATATATTTGGATTATCTTGCGGGGTTTGGGGGTGCTCAGAAATGCTGCTTAAATCTATTTAAAAATTATCATGTCAGAAGAACTTTCTTGATTGTATAATTTTGATGCAGGCTTATTCTGGACTCGCCCAGGAAAGCTTCTTAGAACCACGTTCTTGAAGACATTGGAAATACTTTTTTCCATAAAGATTGTGAATAGCTGGGTATGCCACCCAGGTATGAGCGTGCAGTGACATTTTAACTTTGTTCATCAAATAATATCAGATTTAATTTATGTAAATGTTGCATGCTTCAAGGAACGTTGTTCTGCTTTAGTTGGCCAAGTTTCTTCGATCTCTATTGTACCATCAAGCCCGTCCATTGCAAGAAATGGCGAAGTAACATTGACATGTACGGTAGCAGCGCAGCCTGGCGTTGAAGCAGCTTGGAAAAACGGAAGCAACACTTTGACATCCACTGACATTTATCAAGTTGGAAACGATGCCGTAACAAATGAAAATATAAATGGAGAAACGACCAAATTTTTGAAGATTACTGCCACACCAAACAATGTTATTAACTCATTTTCGACTTGTTTTGTCACCGATTCTACGCAGGGTTTTGTTGAATGTAAACACACATTTGGATGTTCAGCAATGTATCCTGGGATATCGAGCACTTCGAAGCGTGGCACAGTGGAAGTTACTGTAACCGAACTCTTGGGTAGGTAGGGCCTAAATATCAGAACAGTTGTTCAAATTCCTCTTTGAAGTTGCCATTTTTCAAATGTCTAATATTTAGGTAAGTTGGCAGGTGACAAAGCTAAACTGGCAACATGGAACAATGAGCAGAAAGAGCTCAAGTATACACATTTTATGAACCTTACCTTAACTAGTGCCCAGTGATTTACATAGGTAGCATTGATAGGTTATTTTGTTATTGATAGTTTTATTTCATTACATTAAATCTTTTTTGATTTTGCAGCTAAACCCTCGACACCAAGCGGCATGGTAACAAGCTCACTTACCAACACAACTGCATCAGTAACATGGAATGTTTCAGTCTCGGATTTTCCTACTGAAAGCTACAATGTAGTTCTTAAGAAAAAGTCTGATGGCTCAACACACGAAACACAGAATAGCTTGAAGACAACAGCAGCCTCGTTTACTGGCCTAAGTGCATACACCGACTACACCATCGAGGTTTCTGCGAAATCATCGCCTTACAATATAAATTCAGATACGGGAACCTTTGATTTTAAAACAGTTGGAGGTAGCGAGTTTTTTGTGTCCACTTTAGTTACGTAAGCTTAAACCTGTTCAAATTTTTCGTATTTACGATTTTTTCAATGTCCTAGGATTGTTGATGTGGAGGTTTTGCGGGGAAAAAACGTGGATAAACAACAAATCATTTTAAACCCCCGTTTTACGAAATAGAATCTTTATTGGCAGTGAATGTATATTATAATTGTTTACCTTATGATTATCTGTTGTGAGTTTGGAGTCAAACTCGCATAAGACCCCCGTTTACACCAAAGAAAGAAGAACGGAACTTTTGATGTAGTGTAAAAAGGGTCTTATGTTGGATCTCGTTGGTCAATCACGGAGAATCTGACTATAGCTCTAGCTAGAGTTGCTCTAGTCTGAATCCGTCCCAGACGAGTTGGAAGTTCATATTTATCATCCACAAAAAACCACGAGGAAATGCAGTCAAACTAGCATTAATTAAATAGTCCGACTTACATGTAATAAATCTGAGGCGAAACAAAACAAAGCAAAAACCAAAGTTTAACATATGCTGGAATAAAATTAAGCAACGCTGGAAATAAAATTAATGCATTTACAGTCAAAGAAATTCAGTGGTTTGTTTTTCAAAAAAGCCTTTGCGATGTTGATTATGCATCTAATTCTGCATGGTTCTACGTGACGGGAAATATAAGAGAAGTCCAACGTTTGCAGATATTCGACTAGCGAATCCATGTTGGCAATTCAAATTTATGGCATTAAATCCAATTGGACTAGCACATTACTTTTTTATCCGAGTTACAAAACTTCTGCATTACGGGAATCTGACTTATGTGAATTTTACTGTATTTTTGCGCTCTAGAGAAACTTGACCAGTCGAAAAGTTCTTCTGAAGATCTTTGTCAATTTTTTGCTTAAAAAGATATTCTGAAGAATTTCAACCACTCGGAAAACATAATTGTCACAGTAAAGTACCATTGAAGTGTGCATCCATTAAAAATTCTAATCAACTCCTTTGTTATAGTACCCGATGCTCCATGGAATGTTTATGCAGTTGCGTTTTCATCAACGACAGTTCAAGTCTCGTGGTCTGAACCTGTGTCTCTTCGAGGAATCCTGTATGACTATAAAGTTAGATACAAGATGGTCTCTGCAAGTAGTTACTTCCGCTCCATCTCTGCAGGAACTAAAACAACGCTTACAATTTCATTTCTGCAGCCATTCAAAGATTACCAGTTTCAGGTGATATTAATTGCAGCATATCAGCACATATATGTTTGAACCGCAATCGTTTTGTCTCAGTATATTTATATTTCAAGGCGTTGTTGAGACATTCTTTTTAGAATGGAATCTTCATCATTGTAGGTGGCAGCGACAATAAATGGTGGGACAAACTTTGGCCAATGGAGCTCTGTGGTGACAGGAAGAACACACGAAGGAAGTACGTAATACAATTTTGCATTAGGATCAAGAATAGAAGTTATACCAGTCATGTATAAAATCACTTTATAATAATGTCAAAAATTAGCTGTTATTAAGCCTGATTTACACGAGACGAATTCTTCGCGCGAAGCGAATTTTTCGCCACGAATTTTTTAGCTGCGAATTTTTCTCCTTCGAATTCGAGGTTCAATTTACACTGGCAGAAATTTTTATGCAAATTCGCTGCGAATATTACAAAAGAATATATTGACTGTTCGAAGAGTGCTCGTATCAGCAAGTTTAAAATTTTAAATTTATAAAAAAGCAAGCAAAACAGCAAACAGCGATACTGGATTAGAAAAATTTATTCAGGACGTCTTCAGAAGAGGGAATTCCATCTTTCGGTAAGAGAGGTTTACGTTTAAATTTATAAGACCAGTATAACTTCTTCAAATACTTTCAAAGGTCGCTATCGAAGCTTGCAAGAGCATGCGAGATCCTGTTACTGCATCTGCTTAAAACTGTTGCTGTTGAGCAGGCTAATAAGCAGCCAACAATTCAGCAATTTGAAGAAATTCTTGCCTATTATTTTTTATTTCTGACATATTGGTAGAGCGATGAAACTTTCAAGCCAGTCAATTTTCGTCAATTTTAAATTCAAATGTTTGAATAATAATCTGATATGAATCCACTTACATGAATTATGTACGAGGGACAGGAAATGAATAATTACGAACCTATGTTATTGACATTTTAAAGGCGAGAGTGTTTAAGAAAAAGAATGTGAAGCCAGAATGTGTTTGAGAAAAAGAATGCGGAAAGACGTAGGCCATCTGAAACCAAAACAGAGGTACATTTTACAAGGCGAAAAATTTCGCGGCGAAAATGTAGGAATGGTTTCTACTTTTTCGCTGCGAATTTTCTAATCTCTACTTCTGTGCATATTTTTCGTGCATTCGCGGTGAAAAATTCGCTTCGCACGAAAAAATTCGTCTTGTGTAAATCTGGCTTTAAGGTTTTAAGAGTTTTATATATGTATCGATTTTTGATCATAATCTTTCATGACAATATTTCATCGTAAATTCTGAGGTTGGTTGATATCCCCATTATGCAATACAAAATGTGACTTGATTTTGTCACAGAATTTCAAAGTTCATATTGTTCATACAGTGTGATTGCTGAAAGTGGCATCGATAGAAAAGCAATTTTTATGTTTCCGCAAGGCCACTATTAATTCTTATTACTGATCTTCCATTGTCAACAGAACCAAGCCAACCCCAGAATGTGAAGCTTTCCAGTAAAACATCTTTTTCCGTTCTTGTCAACATCACTTTGCCTTTACACGAAGATGGAATCGTTAGAAATTATACTGTAAGTACATTTATAATAATAATAAAAATGATAATAATGCAAAATTTATACAGCGCCACAATACAATAAACTCGGTTGCGTTTTGCAATCCTATTAACAATATAAAATCTAGATTAAGAAAAATAAAACATAAGATAAAATGCATGTTTTCATTTACAATTTTTTTATGACGTATTGGAAGAAGGATGTTTATGTCCTTGTTCATACTCAACCATTTTTAGACACTAATTACACGCTATTTCAAAGTAGTATATTTTCAGGAGCCTCTTGAAAGTTTCCATGCATTTTGTGTTCTTTATGTTGTCTGGTAAAGAGTTCCATACTGCAGGAGCAGCATATGTAAAAGCTCTGGTGCCTAATTTTTTCGTTCTGGTCATTGATAACTTCAGCCTATTTTCTTATTTTATCTCGGTACTCTGCAACTTTCCTGAATTTCCAAAAGATCAACAAGATATTTCAGTGCACATCCATTCAGACATTTATACGTCAACAATGCAATTTTAAAATCTATTCTTTGTGCCATCGGCAACCAGTGCAGAGCTTTGAGAAGTGTTTTTATATAGTCATTTTTACTACATCCCATCACAACTCGTGCTGCACAATTTTGAATCTTTTGCAATTTATCTAGCAGGTGTTTTGAACATCCATATAGCAGTGCGTTACTTTAATCAAGCGTTGATGTAACAAATGAATGGACCAATGATTGTGTGGCTTCTTTTATTGTCTAATCTGCCTTAAACGCCTCAACTGAGAAAAGGCCTTCTTACTGATATTATTTACCTGCTTCTCCAAGGTCATTTTGTTATCAAATATAACGCCAAGATTTCTTGCAGTGCCAGACTTTTAAATCTCAGCAGACCCGACTTTTATTGACAGATTTGGTACCTTTGTTAGCTGTTGATTTGTTTCAATAACTAACAATTCAGTTTTGTCATAATTTATTTTAAAGCGATGAGTTAGCATCAATGCACGAATATCTGATATGCAGTTTTCAATATCCTTTACTGCCTGGATTCGTTCTTCAGCACAAGATGGATTGAAACCAAGAAAAAGCTGTGTATGATCAGCATAAGCTGCCACATTAGGAGAATGGAGCTCAATTATGTCATACAGAGAGCTCAAATATCCCAAAAATACCACAGGACCCGCACAACTTCCTTGGGGTACTCCATGTTTTAGCGGAGGATGTCGGATGAATGGATAGCGTAGGATGAATGGAGGATGTCATTCAACCCTGATCCTAGAAAGCAAGCAGTGGAGATAATTTTCTCAACAAAGAGAGACAAAATTGATCATCCCTCGATATTTTCAAGTATCCAAGTAATGAAAGTGGACAAGCATAAGCATCTTGGGCTTACCCTCGACTCAAGGCTTTCTTCTATAAGTCAAAAAAATGCAGCTATTGCAAAATCAAGAAAGGCAATAGGAATGATGAAGTTTCTTTCAAAATATCTTCCTCAAGAAACCTTGAAAATGCTTTATAAACTTTATGTCAGACCTCATTTAGATTATGGTGATGTGATTTACCACCTTCCATGCAAGGAAATCAGTTCAAATAGCCGCGGAAATATCCTGATGCAAAAACTCGAATCGGTTCAATATTCTGCAACATTAGCAGTAACAGGAACATGGAAAGGTACCTCTCGTGAAAAGCTGTATCAAGAGTTTATAGTAGACGACTTTTTATGATCTACAAGATCATTAACAATCTGATGCCAAATTATCTAAAAGATCCTATTCCCAAGCTGATTCAATCAAATTATGCTTTTCGTAATCAACCCGTTGTTGGACAAATTAGAGCAAGAACTGAAATATAAGTCAAGCTTTTTCCCAATCAGCTTACATGAATGGAATCAGCTTGACCCTGAAATCAGAGAATCGCCTTCCATTGATATATTCAAGAATAGATTGCTGTCGATCATTAGACCACTTTCTAACTCTGTTTTCGGTATCTATGACCCACAATGGCTTTCTTTACTAACTCACCTTAGGGTAGGGTTGAGAAAGTTAAATTTCCACAAATTCAGTCATAATTTTAGTGACACAATCAACAAGATGTGTCCGATCAACGATGGTCTTGAGGATACGGAGCACTTCATATTGTCATGCCATTCTTTTGAAGAACAAAGACGTGATCTCCTCGCTTGTGTCATTCCAGTACTGCATTCTTTTGAATTTACCAACGTTCCTAATCCTATCATCTTACAGATTCTTTTTTCCGGTGACAAAAAATTGTCATTGAAAGCAAATAAATTCATTCTGGAATCTACTATCCTGTATATTTCAAGAACGGAACGCTTTGAATGATTATAAAATCAGTTTCATCAAATATCCCTAAATCTTGTGCCTCACCCACTTATTTGCTATTTTCAGTTTTTCAAAACGTATTATCTTGTACCTGTAATCTTCTAAATATATATACTTCTTTTCTTTTTTTGTAACATTGGTTATGTGTATGTGTAGCGTTTGTATTTGTTTGTCTAGTTGCATGTAATGGCCATTGGGTTGGCATTGTCCATTGCTCTCCATGGTATCGTACCTGTAGTATCGTAGAGTAATTAGCAAGTAAAGTAGAATGTAGTTTGTATTGTAACATTTTATCTGATCATAAAAAAAAACATTTAGCGTATAAATTTCAAATAGTGTGTCCCTGATCATAATTCTTTGTTCTCTGTTTTTTAGATACGAGATAAACCAATTTAAAAATTGCGCCTGATATGTTGAATCTTTGTTGGAAGATTTTTCTTTTATTTGCAGCTAAAGTAGTCTATACAGCCAATTGGCAGGATATGCGTATCAATAGAAAGTTTTCTTTTTTATCTGGATTGCTTTTATGATTGTAGGTGATACCATTTTTTGAAAAAATACTTGCTTCATGTATAACGGCTTTAGTAGTGGACATAGCAAATATCCTTTGAAAAAGTTTTATTCTGTAATCAAATTTTTTGAGCTCCCTTGATTCACATACATTTTCAGGTGAGGTATTTTGGCAGAAAATCTTACAACAGCACCTTTGAACACAACAGTTTTATAACAGTTGAGCGGAGAGTCCATTCAGAATTTACTTCTAAAACGCTGAGCAACCTCGTCCCGGCTACAAACTACACAATCGATGTTGCTGCAGTAACCGGAGGTGGAAGGGGTCTCTTTAGTGAAAGGGTTACCTTTGTAACAGACTATGCAGGTATTTATTTTTTTAATTAGCAATGAAGAATGTTGCAGGATCCAATGCAAAAAACACTAAAGCTACCAGAGTCATATTAGCTTACTATGTTGCACGAACGATCCTTGTTTAAAGATGGATTTGTTTTAACTAGGGTTGGGTCTTATGTTAAATTTGAATGACGTACCTATAAAACTGAAGTGTATGGAACAACGGTTTTTTGCTTTTGGGCATTAACTGAATACTGTCCCAGGGAGTTTAACTGCATTTCTCATTATTGCCTATTTATTTCTGTCCTTATTGTTGCTTAGCTATTTCTGTCTTTATCATTGCCTGTATATATATTTCTATTCTTTTCACGGTTAAAAATGTTTTGTCAATAATAATTCACGCATATTTGTTTCAAGAATACATCGATATTTTTAAATGCTTCATGCTTAATAGTTTAACATCGATTTTTGTGTTTTTATATCTTTTTTGTTGTAAAATTTTTTTTCTATTTAGAATTTACAAGTTTATATATTTGTTACATTTCATCACATTACAAAATATATGGATTTAATACCGTGTCATACAGATTTAGCCAAATTTGGAACTCAGTCCTCACCTTTACAAATATTCAAGAAAAAAGTCTCAGAAATTTCATCGTTCAATTTTACCTTTAATTTTTGCAAGGAGTACTTATGCAACATCGGATATTTTATATTTATATCATATTTAGCGTTGGTAGCCTTAATTGGTTGCTTTTAATTAGCTTGAGTATAGCTAGAGATTGTACCAACTTTGAATAACGAAAAAATGTCTCTGGTTATCATTATATTAACGTTTATATTTATGTTTCCGTTTGTTTTTCCGTGTCTCCGCTTACTTTGTATTTAAATGTTAATGTTTATGTTTTTGGTTATGTACTTTTTTTCACAATACTTTCTATTTTGTCAACTGGATTTTTGATCATAAATTTTCCCCATTTAATAGTTTTTTTTGTCGTTAAGCAGTTTCACAAAAGTGGTCTCTTGATTTTTTGTCTTTCTTGTTTTCTTAAATCACATCAAATTTCAAGTTAAAGCAATTAAATGCTATCGTAAATTTTCAATGCACTTTAGATAGCAACAAATCAGCCTTTTTTTTTCTTTAGCCCCACCAAAGCCAACAATTGAAAATCAGGGTATAATCGGAAGAAAGCTCACAGTGAGAATTAGTACTGCAAGCGATATCAATGGACCAATAAGGTATCTTTCTATATTACAATACGAAAATTCTTTACTCTCTTCATGGCCGTTTTACCGTTTTACATAAAATTTTTATATCAAATATCTAATTGGTCAAATTTTGAGCAAGAAACAGATTTTGTCAAAATATATCCTTAATTTGGAATAACGTTGAATGTCTTGGTACATTGTTAGTTTCTTCGTATTGTTTTTCTTTCTATGAACAGCGAATACGGATTGTATTTTCTGGAAGGAAATGCAATTACTTGTCAACGTACCAGTTCTGCAGAGACAATTCTTCCTTCTAAACTGCCATTAAATCTTGAGTTTATACCTGGAATGAAATCAGTTGCACATATTTCGACGGAGCTTAAAACATTGGCAAATTACACCATCTGCTATCGTGCTGCAACAACCAACAAGGTGAATACGATATTAATCAGATTCCTGTTACTGTATGTTCATTTAGAACCGCTATAGCAAAGAAGTAAAGACTAGGATCATGTGTCTGTATTATTTGAATTGCAATAGATTCTTCCCATCGAAGGGTCTTTCAATTAATGTATGAAGGAATTTTAATGGTTTTTAACTACGTAATAACCAAAGCAGGCTCTCTGGTTTAGTTTAGCAATGCAAAAATAGTTTAATGTTATGCTTATAACTTGCATTTCAATATTTATTCTGTTGAACGTTTTCTTGAATGGGGAGAAAGTAATGATCGAGGGTTTGCTTAAAGGAGATCAGATAGAAAATGTGAAAGGTGTAACAAACCATTTGGAATTCATTGTGCTTCAAAATCAAGGAGGTCATTTTAAGTATATTAATCAGAAACAAACAACATCACGAAGAGAACCCAATAAATGGAAATAGATATTTGGGATAGATTAAATTCAATATATATATAATATAAGAGATTTTGCCATGTAGAGCTGATTTGTCGGCAAGTTTTCAAACCTGTCAGCAAAAAAGGGTGGCTCTTTGTCGATAATTTGGGCCTGGACACCTTGAGCAAACAAGCAAGCAACGGCTTTTCTCAGGAAACATCCTTCCACACAGTGAAACATTGCTTTACGCTCCTTGTACTTATCTGAGTATCTGTCAGTCTATAGAAAATCAACCCGTGTAGCCTTTACAGATAAGAACACCATAGAGCCGAGTGTTGAACACTCACACACTGGCATACTCGAACAATGGGGGTAGCCTATGATAAAGCTCTTGGGGGACGTTTCAAATTTATTGAAACTATCTTTGTGTATTTTTTTCTGCAGGGCATAGCGCATTACAGTCAATTTTCAAGTACGATTATAGGTAAGTTAACCACATTGTATCATTGAACATCAAAACGATCTGTAGATTCTTTCAAGTCTGGATCAAAATTAACAATTTTTTTCAAAAGCTGTCAGATGATCGCATTGAGCTTAAAATTCGGGGTTGTAACTTAGAACCGTTCTGATCAATATACCAAAGAGTATGTTTTAAAGACATTTGTTGATTGGATCAATAAAATAACTTCCTTTCATATTCCTTATACCTTTTCCTATTAGCCTTTTACAATTCACAAAAAGACTGCAATATATTTTTTGGCACTCTTTACCATTTTAATGACTACCGTGTTTAATTTGTTTTCTTGAATTATTCATCTTTTTGAAAGTTTTATCAATTTAACTTTAACAGAGAGAAAAAATTTAGAAAAATTGGACCTAAATATATTCACATGCGAAGCGAAAGACTTTTCGTTCGTTATTCCCTTGAAAAGAGGACCAGAAAATACCAAGTAAGAAACTAAGTCTGTTTTTACCATGTTTTCACGAAACTCTTATCTTATTTAATAAAAAAGTATTCTGTTTGCGCTTTCAAGCATATATCTGGCTCATTTTATCTTTATAAAATTTAATAGACGAAAAACATATTTTGCTCCCTGATAACACTATGGTACATCATTTTTTTGCAATTTTGACTTTTCATGAAACTTCCATCTTAAGATGATTTATATCAAAATCATGTGTTTACAGGAAAGGTCAGAAATTCAACGTTTAAGATAAAATATTTTGCAAAAACCTAATCATATTACAATTCTACATGACGTATCATCGACGTTTTGAATTCGATATCATCAGTGTCATTTTTATCCAAGAGAGTACCACATTATTGTACTGGAAACAGGAAACTCATCAAAAGTGAAAGATCCCCTTGACTGGAAGCCAAGTGAACTTGGACCATATGACTCTTCTATGCATATTAGCAGCACACCTTACATAGCAGGTGTCTTGTACAATTACGTTGCGAAATTTGAGATTGGCAATGGGAAAGAATATGTGTCATCTGGTCGGAGGAGGAGGAATGCCGATCAAGTAAAGTATATCAATGCACCATTGAAGCCAAACACAGAATATGTTGTCTTCCAGAGAGCTTATCTTTCAGCGGTAATCTGCTTCAGAGAGCCTATTTCTTTCATTGTAATTGTAATAATTTTGATGATAGTTAGATAATTTTATGAAATAGCAAAAGTTGCTGGACAATAAAAACTAGAAAGTGCAACTTGAGATCGTCTTGGTCCTGGTCTATATAAAAGCAAGACAAAAGTGTGTAAAACTTTATCATACAGCAACGAGCACGGGACAAACCAGAAAACAACCTTCTTCGTTAGATCAAGATAAGAGATACTTTACTTTAAAGTCATAATGCAATTCGTCTTTACATCTGCTAACAGATAATTCATTTGCTGGAATTTATACCTTTCCATCTGCAGTTAGTTACTTAAGTTCAGAAAATTGTTTCATTTTGCAGGGTATTTATTTCTCTTCGCCGTGGGCTGGACCATTCAAAACAAGTAAGTTATCGTATCATTTTATGCTAGTAACATCTTTTAAGTTTCTTACTGTAGAACCGTACATTTTTAGCCATTTTACTCGTGGGAGCTTCACATTGTAAGCACAGCTTTTAACCCAGTTTGATGTTCGTGCCTTCTCTTCACGTGCTATGATAATTTTGCCTTAGTTGCCATCTCCGATGACAAAGGCTGAAAATATGGTTGTATTAACATTATGCCTGTTTGTTTATTAAAGTGTGGAATGTCGTTTTCCAATTATGAGTGGAGTTTCTTTGTAGAAGAACCATTGAAATCAGAACCAGGCGAAACCAGATCGATTGAAATTATTGTCGGGATAATAGTTCCAGCAATCATTGTGCTTGCCTTAGCTGTTACAGTTTGTTACATAAGGTATGCTTCGTTATTTATTATAACTCAAAATATGACCTATCGAGTATCGTCAATGTTATGAGCAAAAAGAGCCAACAAATTTTTTTTTACTTTTGAAGCATAATCAACCTTCGAGTTTCAGCTTTTCCTATGGATTCCCCTATTTCTGACAAAATTTACTTTCTTATACATAAAAAAAATTCCTGGAGCAATGTATCAGCCTGCCTAGAACAATTTGCTGACACGAAGGCAAATTATTGAATTGAAGAAATTTGTTTACAAGATACAAGATGGACAAGATACAAGAGCGTGCCCTTATATTTCTTAAACGTGGTAATGTCAGTTTGTAGAACGATCTCCTCCTGATGTCACAACGACGTACAATGCATGTTGCCAGAATAAGTTTGCTTTCTTTGAAAATATTCCAATCTTAAATGATCCGAATCCATCTTTCAAAATACAACCTCCAACTATTCATCATGAAACCCTTATAGACATACTCATCACATGACAAATCAGGTTTCCTTCGACACACACATTCTTAAATTATTGGCACTTAAAATTTGGTACTGCCTACCGGCGGAACAAAACCTAACGGAAAACATTAATACTTACAAATGCTTTATTATATATAAAAGATATATTTGTTTTATTTTCATTGATTAAATATAAACATCGATTTTTATTCGTTTTTGGTATATTTTAATGGTATATTGAAGACAAGTGGATTTCATTAATCGATGTAAAATTAATCTTCCTTAACATACCTTTTTGTGTTAAATTAATCTTCCTTCACATCGCTGCATAACTTTTTGTGTTCAGAAAATCAAATATTTTACGCTCCTGCTTTTGACAATCAACAAGCCTAAGTTTCATCAGATTAAAACTCTTATTTGCATAACAACCGATAAAACAATGTAATGAAAGTACTTTAATTTCTAAAACAGAAAACGACGATCCAAAAAGCCAGCAATTCAAGAAGGTGGTTTGGCAAAGGATGGTGTGCCTCTTTCAAATTTACATGACCAGAACGAGAATCCATCGTATGATCATGAGTATGAGAGTTTGAGCAACGTAATAGCCTCTGCTGCTGCGGAGGAGCCCAGCATAGTTAGGAGAGGAAGTTCAGGTAATATTAAATTATTTCTTGCAATAATTCTACTCCAAACCAAAATCTTCGACGTCTGAAATTTGTAAATCTTCATTTCTTGCTCCCGCCATTTTACAATGGAATCCTTTCCGCGGAGAACGTTAGATTGTCAGAAACGTAAGCTTAGATTTTGAAAAAATTATAGTCAAAAATTTATCAGAGATGGTAATTTCTAATCATGTTACAATTGCGGCTTTTCATGGAATCAAACGAACAGGAAGTTGCATACAGTTTTCAAAGAGCCAAAATAAATTTGAAAGTACCCATAAGATATTGAAATGAAAATCCTGTTTAAAAATGCGAATTAGTCAGATATTTATTCACCCCTTGTGTGGCCAAAAATTGTTAAAGAAAGATTCTGGCTTTATTAAAAGTTGCTATATATTCGATTTCCCAAAAACCTTTTGGCTTAAGGGTGGCTTTCGAGTTTGTGCCTCACATTTACAGAATATGTTACTTTGTGCACTCTTACATTGATGAATTCACTCAAATGAGTGAAAATGGCACTTATTGTAGGCAGATCTAAATATTCGTCGAAATGAACGTACCTCACACGATAAACATGTTATAGGTTTTATTGTGAGCAATAGTTGATATTCTGTGATTGACCATTGATTAATATTGTTGAAATTTTGCAAGTGTACTTCAAGCTAATCTTGCTTTTTTAGATGAAGCTGTAAAATTTGGAAAAGTTCCTCGTAAAGTTGTTAACGATCAAAAATATCCTCCAGTTTCTGTTCAGGACTTTGCACGACGCGCGAAAGAGTTACAAAAGCGCAACTATCAGGGGATTACCATGGAGTTTGAGGTGATCATTAAACACAGCGTTTAAATTCATCCTTTTTTCGCGCTTCTGGTTTTAACGAAACAGACTGTTAATGTAAATTCAGAAGAACGATGTTAATGTAAATGCTTTATTATCTATTATCTACGTATCACAATTTTATTATACTTTGCGTTGATTTGCAGAATCTTGACAAGAGGCAACAGTTTGCCTGGGATATTGCTACAGATCCAGCCAACCAACAGAAGAATGTGCATGCCAATATATTACCATGTATGATTTTCCTATTATACTGACACTCCAAAAGGCTAATCTAAAAAATCTAAAACTGGTTTCTCTAACTAACCGCTTAACTTGTTGCATTACGAAAATCATACCAGGTTTGGTCTTTTTATTGCCTTCTTCATGTATTACGCATTAATTAAAGAAAGTTTAATTCAATTGCTGATATAATTCTAAAGTTAATTTTGCAAGTGATCAGCTTTTTATTACGTGTAGATGACCATTCAAGAGTGCACTTGAATACTATACCTGGAGACCAAGATTCGGACTATTTTAATGCAAGCCATATTTCCGTAAGTGATATTCACTGTCAGCAGAATTCATCTTGTAGATATTTTAAATGAAAATCAACTTCTGAAAAGGATTTATTGTTATATGATTCTGTTTGCTTTGCTTATGATGTTGTTGGTCTTGTTGTTAATTATTCTGTATTTCTCGCGACGTTTGCCAGCATTTACGCCGAACAGGGAGGTAGCTGCACATAAAGGGGAGGGACTCCACATAAAGCCGAGGGGGAATGAACATAAACTAAAGATATAGATTTTAAGTACAATATACTAATTCATTAATGTTGTAGAAAATGATTTGTATCCTAATTAATCAATGGGATGCAGTACAAGCCACAAAATTATAGATTCCATCTTTTATTGATGACGTTTTCATGAAGCATGTTCATATCCAATATTATTATCTATCCTTTATCGGCATTGAGTACTGAATTTAAATCTATAGCCTTCGTTGATTTTTTTCAATTCAATCACTCGTTTGTTTTTTAATGCTAGTGACTATACCATTTCCTTTAATACGTATATATATAATTGTTAAAGCTAAGTTGCCACCTAATAAAGCCGCGCTTTAAAAATATCATTAGATGTATTTCGACACTGTTTTTGATATAGGCAAGAACACATCAGCTAGCTAAGGTATTTCATGACTGTATCTATGTACATGCTGGTGTTAATTACCCCAAGTCATTAAGCGACTTTTCTAGCTTTTTAGAAGGATTTTTTTCACATTAATACCACCTTCGGTAACTAAAAATGATTCGAGCATAGAAAGGTGATAATTATAATGACAATTTTTCGAGAAAATTTTCTTCAATTAGGATTACACAGGAAAGCATAAATACATTGCTTCTCAAGGTGAGTTTTGAACCATTTCTACAAACTGTAGTTATTTAAAGTGTGCAATATTATGATACTGCTAAAGGCAGTGTTTGTGGTTTTGGACAAATCAAGCTAAAATTGTTTCTTTTCTAGCTACTAGGATGTGCTCGATTATTTCAAATCGATTAAGAGGATTTCCTTCTTTAATTTACTTTATGCCTACAATTAAATTTTATATGTTTTCCCATGTGCGTCAATTTTCTTAATAATTTTTTTAATAATAATTTCCTTAAACTTTCTTGTAATTTTCCAATATTTTTAAAATAGAGTTTGGCAACAATCAGCAAATTTTGTTATACAATGAAAATAAAAAAAGCTGAAATGAACATAATATGCACATTTTTCTCCTTGATTCGGCATGCTTGTCATAAAAAACATGATTAACATAATTAACATAATAAAAATTAACGTTGCTGGAAATTCTGCTGCAAAAGTGAAATTAAAATGGGGCCTGCTCGTTTTAGGTCCATCTGAAGCTTTGATTTACGACTTCTGGAGAATGATATGGGACAAACATGTGCCAGCCATAATCATGTTGACAAAACTTGTTGAGAAGGGGAAGGTAAATCATACCAATTTAGATCTTAGACTGTTCTCTTGTATTTCATAACAATATTTCAAAATGATGACTCAAATCACAGAGGGGCCATTACTTTGATTTTTTTAATAAATCTTTGATCATGCAGAGAAGTGGAATATACGGTAGAAAGGAAAATTAATATGTAAGAAATTACACAGAATGTTTTTTTTTAAATTTTTATAATTTTCTTACCGTAAATTCTGGCTGAGCTTAAACTGGTATTTTCTATTTGAATATGATTCTAATTTAATATTCATTTGCTATCACATTTTAGAACATGTGCGCACAGTATTGGCCTACTTCCAGTTCAGCAAATTATGGAAATATCAATGTTTGCCTAAAGTCAATCGACGATAAGAACGGCTATACCATAAGATGTTTTTCCATCCAAAGGGTAGGGATAGAATATGATCTTTTCCCAATCTAATGCTAATGATATAATATGTTGTTTTTCGATTCAAATGGTAGAGATGGACTATGATGTTTTTCAGTTAAAACGGAAAACAATGGGAAAACGTGACAGTTTCTTATATAACAATGGACAAACGTGAAGTCATCTTATCAATACATCAGGCTTACCACCCCCACCCCCTTCCAATAGTTGAACAAATATCCGCCCCTGAATATTATGTTTTCCGATTTGAAGGGTAGAAAATATCTTTGGAATGGCAATTGGCAGTTTGACGAGGCAAAATTTATTTGCATTGTTTCAAAATTTCATTCTAACATTTTCTTGAAAGCTTGATGCTTTCTCAATATTCGTAAATATGTATGTATCATTAAAGTATCCTTCCTAAATTAGAAAATTACTACACAAAAGTTTCTTCTATTTTTTCACCAACTTTTCAGCCATGTTTATAGTTTCAGGGCCAACGGGAAGCTTTGGAGAAACAATTTTCAAAATGCCCATAAACAATTTGAATTTGAATTTTACACTTAAGATGAAAAGCATTTTGAATTTCAAATCCTTTTGAATTTTTTGCAGGAGGATTGCAGAAAAGCAAAAATTGTTTATCAGTACCATTTGAAGACTTGGCCTGAATGCGGAGTACCAAAACACCTGAATGATTTGTTAAACTTGTGGGCCAGCTTTCGTAGAAGATTCCCCAACAGCATAAATGATCCAATTGTAGTACATTGCAGGTATATCATGGTTTCCATGTTACTTTAAAAAACACTCAAGATTATTTTGCTCAGTTAGTTTAATAGGAATTATTTCAAGTTTCATTCTTTACACCAGTTGTTCTTTAATGTTTTTCTACATTAAAATATTCTGTAATAAAATTTCGAAAAAGCCTAGAAAAAATGTGGAAAAAGAGAGTCAAATATTTATTTTAAGCATCTAAAGTACTTGTAGCTTAAAATGTATCGCTGCCTGATAATTTATGATCAATCACTTTCTACGTTTAAGTTCTCTCCGAAGTGTATTGTTTATAAATTTGAAATAATGAGGTTTTTTGCATGACCAAATGTTGTTGCAGACTGTAACGTAAATATATTTTTAATTTCGATAAAAAGCGCTGGGATTGGTCAGACTGGCACATTCATTCTAATTGATGCAATGATCGAGCTTGCGCATGCCCAGCAAAAAGTGGACATTTTCAATTATCTTAATTTCATTCGAAGTCAAAGGATTGGTCTTGTTCAAGTAAAGGTACCCTACTAATGACTTACTGTCTGTTACACATTTAATAGACAAATATATTTTCTGTTTAACTTTGGTAATTATCCGATGTTAAGAGCTCAAATAAAGAGTTTCTGACAAAAAGTATTTAAGTATACTATACTGCGGTTCCTTTTATTGCTTTATGCAAAAAATTGACAAAAATATTCACAGCAATGTAAAATTGTCAATATTGATCCAAAAGAGAGTGACAGCTTTAAAATCTTAATTGTTTTTGGCATATTTCTCTTTGCTACCTGACATATGGTTACTATCGCGCTATGCAGTATTATTGCAGTATTATTGTATTGGTTACTATCGCGCTATGCAGTATTATTGCTGTATTATTGTATTGGTTACTATCGCGCTATGCAGTATTATTGCAGTATTAGTGTATTGGTTACTATCGCGCTATGCAGTATTATTGCTCTATTATTGTTTTGGTTACTATCGCGCTATGCAGTATTATTGCAGTATCATTGCAGTACTATTGCGCTATGCAGTATTATTGCAGTATTATTGTATTGGTTACTATCGCGCTATGCAGTATTATTGCAGTATTATTGTATTGGTTACTATCGCGCTATGCAGTATTATTGCAGTATTATTGTATTGGTTACTATCGCGCTATTCAGTATTAGCTGCATTAAATTGATTTTTCTAGCTGTGTTTATAGCATCAACTGCTCAACCTGCATCTACACCTATGCACAAACACCAATACTATTATGTTGGACTAAGAGCCTCAATACTATACAAAATACTATAAAATACTATACAAAACAGAAAAGCGTCCTAAATCAGTTTCTAAGTATTTTCTGCTTCCAAATACAGTAACACGAATTCATGCTATTTTACATATTATTATCTTCTTTAACAACCAATGAACTAAAAGCAGAAAGGCTGTAAATCACCAAAAAGCTAGAGATGTTCCTTGGAATTAGTAACTGTAAACTCTTTTTGACATTCACCATTTCTCTAACGCTAGATGCTTTCTTTAATGAAATTTTCTTGTTTTCTTCTCAGGAACAATACATTTTTGCATATAATGCGCTGCTTGAAGTCATAGGCTGCAAAGAAACTGTGATTAAACCCCAGGAATTGAAACGTCGAATGAACATAATGCAGCCCAAAGGTGTAACTGGCAAAACTTCATTCGAGGAAGAGTTTGAGGTAATAAAAAATAATTCAACCTTTATATTGGACCCGTCTTATGCAAAATAAGGCCTTCTGTAAATTTGATCCCCATTATAACTCTCCCTCTTTCTGGCGTTGACTTGAGCACCAGAAAGAGCTTTGAGAAGTGTTATGGATTGTTATGGATTGGTTTTCAAAGCTTTTTTTGCTATTTGAGTTTTTGTTACTGTAGTTTTGCTTCATTTTTGCAAAGAGTAAATCGGGGACTTCCTTTAATGTAAAAGTTCTATTGCTGTAACTGTGTAATAAACGTTTCGGGATCTAATGCTGGTAAAAATGTCGTCTTTATATGGGGTAATTTGCTTCTGGCGTGATGCTGCAAATTCATGTTATATCAGCATCCGTCGTTGACAACTTGCTATTGATGGAAAGCGGCTTATTTTCATCTTCTTCTTTAAATGGGGGTGTTTCTATTTGAAAGTGGGTTTATAGAGAAAGGACGGAAGAAAGCTTTCACATTATGCTTAGTTTTGATCTCCCCCGTTGATTGCTATGGTTGACTCTACCCAGCTCTTTTCTTTCCCACTTGATTCTTCTGTTTGTTTTAGCGACTTTCCTGGACAACTAAATTCTTTAATGATGCAAATGCTAGAGCTGGAAGTGAAGGAAACAACATAACAAAAAACAGAATTACAGAAATCATACCAAGTACGTTGATTAGAAGTTGATGCTGTGTAAGAGAGCCAACACAATAATGATTTTCAGTTTGCTTGCAAGAAATTTTGCAAATGTATTGTGACGTTCTGGAGCACTTTGAGTTTCTATATATTTTTCTTCAATGAAAGAAGATTGCTGACATATTTTCATAGTTTATATATTTGAACGGTAAAAAGAATATTAGAAAAAGGTATGATGATAAATATGATTTTGATTCTTCATATGATATTTATATCATCGATCTAGCTTCAATAACCGATAGCTACATATGCAAAAGCTTTTTTGCTCATAAATTTCTGTATTTTTACTTCGTTTTTAATTCTATTAGCCAAGGTAAACTAGCGTAGTTCTCTAGTACCTCCGGCCTCTCTTAGACCTCTTAATAGACTGTCTATATAAAGTTTTAACTGATTTATAACAATTGAACATCATCACTTTTTTTTAAGCCATACATTTAGCAACCTTATCTGATCCGCATTTTATTGGTTCCTCGTCAAAAGTATTTATTGGCAATATTATGATGCAAGCAATTGATTCTCATCGGGTATACCTAATGTTTTCTCGTCTCGTTTCAGATGATGTGCATCGTGTGGTTTTGAAGCAGGCAATTTATGAAAACAACAGTGGTTCTGACTACATAAATGCCACTTACGTAAATGTAAGATTCATTTTCTTAAAGCAGTTTTGCATCAAATCCATTTCAGGTCCAATTCAGCATCAACATTATTGCAAGAAGCGTTTCTAGACCAGTTGAAAAAAGGAAAAGAGAATCATCTATTCAAGCAATATTTCATTTTTCATTTCAATATTTTAAGACCCAGTGTCAACCAACAAAGAAGCCTCTATAATTTACAGGGTCTTCTCTTGTTTGTTAACATCACGCCTGCTCAATTTCCCGAATTTCAGTGTTTGAGGCAAGAATTTTTTTAAGATATCGACACAATCGTCCTACTATCATGTTTAATCATGCCATTGACTGTTTTCCCGCCTAGATTCTTAATAAGGGGTTTGCTAGAGACATCAAAACTGTTATTCGTTACGATCCTAGCAGCTCTGTTTTGAAGCTTTTGAAGTTTTGAGATTTCAGTAATGCCACAACAGCCCCATACAGCAACAGTAGCGGAGCTGGGGTACAATAATGCCAGCGTAAAGAGTTTAGAAATCTTTTCAGTTAAGGAATTTAGAGGAAGAAATTTTTTTTGCGCAATTTAAAAGGCCTATTGCTCTAGTTCCTTGTCAGATATCAATTTAATGTGCTCTTTCTAATCGAAACTATTGTCAATTTGAACACCAAGATATTTTGTCTTCCAACTAAAGTTAAATCAAAATGTACAATTACATACAAAAATGATGAATTCATAACTTAAATGAATATACCTGAACCGATATCTTAATGATAGAATTTGGCAGAATGTATGTTTTTTGATTGACATTTATATATGTCAGGTGCTTAGAGTCGAGCTTCGATTTCGGAGTGTAACAGAGATAGCATTTTTCGTTCAATCTTCCCATCCGGCTAAAAAGCATAAACAGAGTATTCAATTGAGCCACAGAATAAAGAATGGTAATGAGAAATGCCATCCTCCACAACATTGCTGCTTTTAATATTTTTTAGTGTAGAATGGGAAGCATGTGGTTAGCTGACACTTTAACAAACTGCAGTTGGTTAGCTGAATTCTGAAGGATAAACATCTTTCACTTCTATCGCCGCAAACTTTCTATAATTGAGCTTCTCTGAAAGCATGATAGTTTAGCCTCAAATAGGTCCGAGCACGAGCATGGACATGGAAAACACCATTACTCTAAATGAATGGAGTCTCCCCTCTCCTCTTTCCCTGACTAAACATGCATGAAATGTTCCATGTTGTTTCTTAATGACGATATTCTTACAATAAGCCATGCTCAACTACAAGAGACATTTTTCTAATTTGTTATACAAATTCTGATTCTTCTTTTAGGGCTATAGTAAACTCAACGCCTTCATCGCGACACAGCACCCACTGCCAGAGACTATTGACGATTTCTGGCTAATGATTCAGCAGACAGAAGTGTCTATGGCGGTCCTTCTTAGCAACACTATTCATGGAAGCATGGTTAGTTTGAGGATTTTAATGAGATTTTCAGATTGCATTTTTTCCCAATTGGTTTCTTGGCAGCCAACACATTTTCTTGTTATGTTATCCTTTTCCTTTTCCAGAAATGCTAGCTTACCCTTTGCTTATTCACTTTGATGTATGTCTTGCATAGGTAGCATACGTTTTCCAGCTTAGGAACTTGGAATAATAAAAAATTTGATTGATATTGTATTTATTAGCTCGGATAATGTATTGGGCTGGCAAATGTACCCAAAAACATTACTTTAATCTTGACGTAATTTTCCAACCTATTAACATGAATTGACATGGTCATTGACACATATAAATAGTATTGACATGGTCACTATCGTCATTTGTTTCCCTTTTCACCTTTAACGGAAGGTTTTGGCGTTCATCTTCCTATTGCATTTTATATTTTGCATCTTTCGATCATGTTATTGTTTAGGACCTTCCCATCTTTTGGCCTCCACTGCACACAGCTCGGGAATATGGCGGTGTTTTAGTAAACCACCAATCAGAGGAGAGCAACGGTGGCAGCATTGAACGGATGTTTACTGTCAGGAATGTTGACGTAAGTTGATTTCGTAGCTATGATATTTGACTGTATATGAGCGGAGGAGGGGAAAATGGGCTAAAAAAGCATGTAGAAAGATATTGTAAAAGGATGAATTGGATGGATAAGGACCCCAAGAGTCATTACATCTCTGACAGTCTAGAAATTGTGCAAAGATTTGGGTAGTTCACTACAACCATGCTCTTTTTCTAAAAGTATTTTGTCTTTATAGATTTGCATGTTTTATTGACAAAAACTCCGTCAATTTTTGTTTATCTTCTGTTGCCAATCTGATCATAAAATATTTCGCAATTATTTTTTTTAATTATTTGTTACCTGAAATTTTAAACGAAGAATTGTACATAAAAATGCCCTTTATTATTGGTATGCATTGAATTTAACAGTCGGCAGGGAAGTGGGGACATCTGACAATGCTCCAGTTTGAGGGTTGGACTGATCATGGCGTTCCAAAAGACTTGGACAAATTTATATCGCTGCTAAACAAAGTTGAAACACATAAACAAAATCAGTCTGATGACAGACCAGTTGTAATCATCTGCAGGTAATAAATATAGCAAGTGTAAAATCAAATTTTTTCAAAATAACTGATTTCAACCTTTTCCCCGCCTTTCATTTCAAGTAATTTTTAAAACTTCCAGCTCACGCGGAAAAGAAAGAAGAATATGTTTTTTCTATCGTTGTATAAAAACTTAATTTTTAGTTATGACTGCAAAGTTGAACTGAGTCATTAGTTGGACATGTTTGAATGATGTGGGAAATCCCGCTTCGGTTTTAATTAGAAGCATAATAAAGTTATCTGGAATTTTCAATATCTTTTGTTAATGTGTTTAAAATCTTCTAAGGTGTTTAAAAATGCCTTTCAGTGCTGAAGTCACATGGGTAATTCCGCTTTCCTTTGATTGACAATAAGGCAAATATCTTTACCTTTTCCGAAGCAGCAACCCTCATCAAACAATGGAGAGTATTATAAGAATTTCTTTATTTCGATAAAAATGTAAAGTTTTGAGGCTGCTATGTTTGAATGATTTTTAGAAGGCATTGTCAGCTGAAATATCTTTCGATATCCTACCGAGATAAGAGAGTGTAAAAGAAGATATAATTTTATATTTTTAATTGTCTTAAAGAGATGGTGCTGGTCGCTCTGGCACATTTATCGCTATTTCACTCATTCTGGAACGGTTCAAGGCAGAACAAGTTATAGATGTCTTTGAGGCAATCAAACTGATCAGAGGTTTTCGACCTGAGTTTGTGGATAATGCCGTAAGTAATTTTTTTTACATTTCTGGCTATTAGACGAAGGCAATTGCTTATACAGAAGCATAAATGGTTAGGTGGCAAAGTTATGACGTCATAAGACATAGTTATAGACTTTTGATTATTTACGATATGTCATGAAAATTATGATCAATTATTTCTAAATTTGTGAAATCAGCTAGTTCTTTCCAAGACGGAATTTCACGGAATTTCTTTGCTCTTGTTTATCTTCTTTTTAAAGTTTCCGTTCTCTCTATAATCCTTTTTTTATTCGTATTTTCCTAATCTAGAAAGAAGGATATATATCAATGTGGAAAAAGAAAATTATGAGCGACGGCAGTTTTCAATCTTATATGATCCTGTCCTCACTTTGTTTCATTCTAACTTTGTTTGGTGCTCATGGATAGAAAATCTAATTGCTGTACACACAATTAAATTTAAATTAAATTATGCATTTTGAACGCTTTTTTGAAGATACGGAGTAATGCAAATAGAAACTGGGCTGATTAAAATACATTGTAGTTACCAATATCAACAGCCCACAGGTAATTTTCACTATCTTTCGCGGCAAACATTTGATGCCTGATTTGAAATACTGTTCATATTTCCTAAAGTTTTATCGATTCTCCTTTGGCCTAGGTTCAGTACAAGTTTTGCTACACTGCTGCACTAGCTGTCGTCGACTCGTATGGTACTTATGAAAACATGTATGAATAAGAGCTGTTACCGCTACAGCGATATTTCCCAGCAACGAGAATATTGCAGCACTTTTGCGTGAATGAATTATAAAACTATGAACATATTTTGTATCAAAATATCTGTGTTATACGCACATTTTATAAAATATTTGTTTAGCTTTTTCTATCATTTTGTATAAGTAGTGCGATATAATCAGAGCAACTCATTCTTGTATAAGCTGAAATTCGGAGCCAACCCCTTATTAATACACTGACTTGACAACACACGGTGAGACTCTAAATTAAGATGGCTCGCAAGAGCCTTTCTTTCAGAACAGAGAACGAAAGCATTTTTTAAGTCAGTAAAAGGCAAAATGCCATGAACACAACTCTTGGCGTACAAACCTTGAGAATTTCTCCTTTTTGAATATAACTAAGGCCATACTTCATAAAAAGGGATTAGAACCATGTTCACTATTCTTAAAATGTATCTCGCATTGAAATGATGGAAAAATTATAATTAGATTGATCTGACTATTTCGTTTCAAAATCATGCCTATACAGTTGTTTGAATTAGTAATATTGGGTGGAAGTTTCTTATATATCAAAATTCGTGACAATTATTAGAGCAATGTTCACCGTCAATTATTGTATACAGCATGCAATGTATCATAGTATGCTGTAAAATTTTTTTTTATTTCAAAGCCAATTTCAAATCTTGCATTGTTAATTATAATTAAGGAAGAAGTTTTCCAAAAGCATCGTCAGTCTGTTTGAATTAAAAAACAAGCCTATACATTTGAGAAAATTCGTAGTATTTGGTTGAGGTGTCTTCAGGGTGAAAATCCATGATAATATGGTGGAACATTTTTTAGTATTCTCTGATTTTATACAATTTATTTTATCTTATAATTTTGGAACCGGTTTTCCAAAAGACTGACCTGTCTATCTCCGTTCAAAAAAGCTAATACATTTTGGAAAGTCGCTAAAATTTGGTGAGAATCCATGATAATACATTAAAGCAATGTCCATTACCCCGTGATTACTCAAAATATATCTCAAATTGTGATCATTTTCGAAAACAGGTTTACGATGTTATTTGTGCAGTTTGCAGTTTGCATTTGTACAGTATCTTGTAGTTATATAACTACAATCTTATTTTCTTTCTCGTTCTCTAAATTTGTTCAAGGGTAGAGGTTACTCAATAGCGGGAATTTACTTTTTGAAATTTATAAGATTGACTTTTTAATATAAAATTACACCAAATTTTAATGATCCCAATACGGAAGAAATCTAAACCGAACCAAGTTATCATTCTCTTACATAAATAAATGGCCAAACCAGTCGACACATCACTATAAGACAAAGAGAGCTAAACAGGCCAGTGGACCTGATATAATCTTTGTAGGATTAGTGAAAGATATGTTCGAATTTACTACTCTTCTTTTTACCTTAATCTAGGCCCGGTTTCAGAAAACTTTTTTTTGGAGGGGGGGGGGAGGGGGTGGGCGGTGTTGGTTTAGATCTTATTCTAGGCTGGATTTTTCCCGGATCTGGAACTTTCGTCAGCCCTCCTAACGCATCTAGCAATTTGAAGAAAATTTTAACTGGATTGTTTTTCATTTGCTCCGATAAAAACAAGTCTTAAAGGGTGAATATCCTTAAAAAACATAACGATCATTTGTGGAGCTGGAAATTTTCCTCAGAATAAGATCTGTTGTTGTTCTTATCTGCCGAGTAAATTTTGCAGCATTTCCCAACGTTACTGCAATCAATGAATTTTAGTATTGTTGTTTAAATTTCAGTTCTTCAAAAACAATTTCAGCTTGAAAACTGTTTAATACTTTTTTGTTAATACGTACAAGGATACTTTGAGATAACAAATATTTTACAAAATCAACAATTATAAAAAGCAGAAAATAGCCACGATTATAAAAAGCAGAAAAACCTTTCAAAGCTTCTCTTAATTTAAACAGCAACGGCAAGGAAGATGATTGCTGCCACTATGATCCCGACAATAATAGCAATCGATCTGGTTTCACGTGCAGCTAAATTTGATGGTCCATCTAAAAAGAAACTCAAGGCATCATTCCATACTTGTAAGAAAAATTAAAGAAAACATAAGACAGATGTTACGGAAAAGGGCTCATGAAATGTCATTTACCGTTCTAATTTGACCGCAAGAATCTTTAAATGAGATCTTAGAATCAATGCATTACGGCCTCTACGGTTTTCAACCCAATAAAAAACAAAGTTCACACAACAATATTCTCAGGCGTTTTCATGATTTAACTGAAAGGAGGAGTAAAAGCAAAATGTTTATAGCTGCAAACGTGGAAAAATGGCACCCCTTCGTGTCAAAAATGTCAAATTAAATTTATGTCAAGAATTTCTGCACATTGGTTTAAAGTGTTGATACACACCCGAGCAAGGTATCGGAGCTTTAGAGCTTCTACAAAATTTCAGCCCTAAGAGCCTTGACTAAATTTGATAAAAGTGACTTTGATATGTTTGATGAATTTTCTTTTCTTGACAACGATGCAGAAAAAAAATTGTGATACCTTCTTTGTGTGTTTTCACTGCCGCCACAGAGCTCCATTGCCCAAAATTTGTTCCACCCTTTGTTGTCGCTGCAACCTACACAAAAGACAGGGGTGTCAAAATCAATTGCACAAGGGGCCAAATAAAACACACTTTAGGCCAAATAGGATAAACACTATATAATAGATTTATCTCGCGGGTCAATTGGAATTACACGCCGAGCCGGATGTGGCCGCGGGCCTTGAGTCTGACACATGGCAAAAAATAATCCAATACTCAAAGGACGTCTGAACAAAACCTAACAATAACGCATTGTAACCAGTTTTAATTTCATGCCTGATACGATTATTACCTGTTAATATAAATAACATAATATAACATAGAAAGAAAAATCTTTTTATTGGGCTAATGAACATTTTTGGCGCAATGTTAAAAATACCTTGTCAGACAGTTACCAAGTTCAAATGTGCTGATAAGCTGCAATTAGTATTACCTGAAATTGGTAATCTTTGGATGGCTGCAGGAAAGAAATAGTCAACGTCGTGTTAGTCCCTGTAGAGATGGTGCTGAAGTAACTACTTGCAGAGACCATTTTGTATCTAACTTTATAGCCATACAGGATTCCTCGAAGAGACACAGGTTCAGACCAGGAGACTTGAACTGTCGTTGATGAAAGCGCAGCTGCAGAAACATTCGATGGAGCATCGGGCACTATAGAGAAAAACGTTAACTAAAACACAAAAAAGATCCCCTCTACCATATAAAATAAACATAGGTTGTTTCACTGCGACAATCGCAATGTCAGGATGGTTGAAATATTGCATACCCGCATAATTATCACTGTTTTTTGAAACAAAACATATTAAATGATTAAAAAGACTTTTTTGATCTGCTTTAGAATGATTTATCATAAAAATAAATTACCTTAGGTCCAAAAGAAGATTTTTACGTAAAAGTGAAAAGGGAAAGTGAAAAGTGAACTGTTTGGCCTTCTATAAAATGTCATCTTAAGAAGTTAAATGACTAAAAATGTAATTCTGTAACACATAGAATTTTATTTAAAACTTTCCAGAGGGACTCGCTTTTGGCCAAAATAAATTTTTTCTATCCAAGCTATGGAAGGTGGTGCTATGTTGGATTACAAACACTGAAAGTAGTTTCGTAACATAACTACGGCATGAAATAATGTTTGGGCTTCCTGAATTTTACAATTACAGCAAGTTTGAAACAACTTTTAGTTTCAAACAAAACAGACGGTGATAAAATAATCTTGGTACCTCCTTCGTCTGTTTTAAAGTCAAAGGTTCCCGTATCTGAATTTATATTGTGAGGCGATGATCTTGCAGAAACCTCGATCCTGTAGTCGGTGTAAGCACTTAGACCCGTGAACGAGGCTACTGTTGTCTTCAAGTTATTCTGTGTTTCGTGTGTTGAGCCATCAGACTTTTTCTTAAGAACTACATTGTAGCTTTCAGTAGGAAAATCCGAGACTGAAGCATTCCATGTTACTAATGCAGTAGTATTCGTAAGAGAGCTTGTTACGATGCCGCTTGGTGTCGAGGGTTTAGCTGCAAAATCAAGAATGCCATCAAAGTGACTGTGACATCAAAGTAAAGCTAGTGATAACAAAATAAATCTCCTTACCAATATCCATATCAAATGTCTGTTTGATATCCTTTGCCTAATGTTGCCATCTTAGCTTTTTCAACTACTCACTTATAAACAATATGTTTGAAAGGAAACGCGATTTTATAGAGAGTATTGAGCGAATATTTTTATATTTAGGCCCTACCTACCCAGGAGTCCTGTTACAGTAACATTCACATTGCTACTCTTTGAAGTGCTCGATATCCCAGGATACAATGCTGAACATCCAAATGTGTGTTTGCATTGAACAAACCCTTGCGCAGAATCGGTGACAGTACAATTTTCAAACGAGTAAATAACAGAGTTTGGTGTGGCAGTGATCTTCAAAGTTTTGGTCGTTTCTCCATTTATATTTTCATTTGTTACGGCATTGTTTCCAACTTGATAAATGTCAGTGGATGTCAAAGTGTTGCTTCCGTTTTTCCAAGCTGCTTCAACGCCAGGCTGCGCTGCTACCGTGCAGGTCAATGTTAATTCGTCATTTCTTGCAAAGGACGGGCTTGACGGTGCAATGGAGATCGAAGACACTTCGCCAACTGAAATTCAGTAACTTTGCTTCAACTATGGCGCTTTTGTGAGAACTAAATCTGATAATGCTTAAAATCTGAGTTAGATTTTATGTTCAAAACTGCAAGAGGTATCGCATACAAGGACTTCCGGGCCGATGCCTTATCAATGCTACCACTAAATAAAGCACCGCTGCTTTTCAAAATAGCTTTCTATTGTCTCGAGCGAAGTTGTAACCTAAAAGCTCACTAGAACCTTAGCTAAGCTTATCAGGTTAGGTAATATCGCTCCGTTATCCCGTCAGGATAAGAGAAGTTCCATACTTAGGGCCATATATCATAACATTTTGGTTGTTGCTACTAGTGTTTGTAGGATTTATATTCTGCTTTAAATTGCGTTTTAGACAAGAGTGAGCATCGATCACATTTTTCCTTTATGCTGAACAGTGAACTGTCGGCCCGTTTCAGTAGCTAATGGTAAACAGTAGCTATTTGTATGGTAATACTTGTAATAGGAGTTAGATTCGGCCCGTTTCAGTAGCTAATGGTAAACAGTAGCTATTTGTATGGTAATACTTGTAATAGGAGTTAGATTCTGTTTGAAGTGATATTTTATATACTAGACTAAATTAGGAGCCACTACATAACATAATTAGACGATTTAGCTAATTTTCAAGTCTTTGACCTCCTGGTGAACCTAAATATGAATCTGAATATAATTTTACAACAACAAAAGTAATTTGTGAATTATCAAAAGTTGAACCAACAATCAATTTCCCGTGAGTAAGCAGTCAGATAACTAATTCATCGTACGGATACCTCTCATTTGCAAACTATTAAAAAAGGTATACCAAAAAAGAAAAACACCTGATATGAAAGATACTAAAGTCATGCTTCAATGTCATCGTATTATGCCAGGGTTTTCCTGATACTTCAGATAGTATACATGAATCAAACATAGCCGGCTCCTGGGAATATTTGGCTTGGATTGTGTGTTGTTGTGTAATGGAAAAATGATTCAGTATAATGATTGATTCAGACCAGAAAAGTAATTCTTACGTCAGAAGGCAAGTTGTTTTAAAGAGCAGCAATTTTCTTGCATCAGTAACTGCAGAGTGGCTTAATATTAGTATGGATACCTGAGACACATCCAAGCATTTCCCAACGCAGTCCAACATTAAGGTTATTTGGAAACTGAGTTTCGACTTGCAAGCGAATACAACGGGCTATTATTGTATGTGGTAGATCTATCTGCGATGACGAATAACGACCATCGGGACCTGCGAATTTCTATAAACAAAAGGAAAAATCACATCAAAAGAGAGAGATCCTTTTATCATTTTCTACCAATATTAAAGGGAAGTGTAATCACAAAATAACAACACTGGATCAGCAAAGCTTTTAACATTTTCACATAATCTGTCATTTAGCATTAACCTATCATTCTTGCAAGCATTAGATAACCATTTATTTACCGGGGAATTGGCCACATAAGACATTAATGAGAACGTTTTTTTTAATTAAAAAAAATATAGTCACTTTATGCAACAAGGGAAGAAAAATTGAATTTCGAAATAATGTGTAATGAAAAAAACAATTAAACTCACATGTAATAAGTTGCTGTTCTTGTATCCGAAAAATGTACCAGAAACGACGGTAGAATACTTTAGCAAGAATTCTGTCGCTTTTGCCAAGTTATCAACATTGCCCTGACCCTGAATCACAATCGAACTGTAAACATGCTTGAATCCATGGTTTGGCTCCAGTTGATTCTTTCGGGAAACATGAACCGAACTGGCAAGCTTCCCAAACAGATTCTACGTTAAACCTTCCCTTGTGGGCTCCATTTCCATTAGCAGATGTTGACGATGTCATCGAGGCATCGGAAATTGAGCTTGAAGATTGAATGCCAATAGCATCACGGCATTCTGAGAAGAAATTGAAAAATGAGGCAAAGTGCTACATGATCAGTTTGAATTTGAAGACAGCATTATCAATATGAACCAGCATAAAAAATCGTTGGTAATGGATCAGTACCTGAATCTGGGCAACCATAGGCATTCATCCGTAAACAAATCGCAGTTTTCCAACTCAACGGAACTATTCTTAGAAACTGTACTTTTAAAATGGATGAGAGCCAATGATAAACAATTCCATCACGTGATTTGCAACCAGTGAAAATCTGGAAAATGAAACAAAACGAAAAGATTCAAAAAGCAGACTCTTCCTCTGATAAAATTGGAATACTTTGCAGGAAAATGTAAGCACGTGTAAAATGCGTTGAAAATGATACCTTATCGCTCCCTGCTTCCTGGTAGGTCGACAGGGATGACACGTCATCCCCAAATTGAACTTTGAAAGTTTCAACCCATTTCTCAAATACAGGATCTCCTTGTATTGCAAATCCACTGATCACCTTTGCCATGCCAAAGTCATATTGAAAAAACTGGTTCGTATCAGATGTCGTTGCGCACCATGAGTCAGGATTGTTTAGTTTGCTTCGCTTATCAGGTATAGTTCCACTAGAGGCATTCACTGTCGGGTTATTCGTGCTTGGCTCCCCAGATACCATGCCAAAACTGAAACTGCACACTACAACAAAAATAGACTGTAACTTTTTGAGTCCAAAAAGGATGGAACAGTTTCTTTATGTTCGTATTAAACGTGTTGTGATACTTAGGGTAGAACCGTCAAAGTAGCTACTTGCATTCCTTCCTCTGCATTCCAGGTTCACAGTGCTGTGCACTTTTGCAATCATTAGCGCAGCGCAAGTGAACACCGATATTCTTTACGAAATACATACATAAAATCAAACAATAAATCTAAATTGCCCAATTTGATAATTCTAACATGTTGACATGAAATTTAGGTCCAGATTTTATTAAAACCTCTTCCACAGTTCAACCATAACAGCTTGTTTACAGAGAGGTAAAGTGACCCTATTGTAAGGATTACTCTAGAAGAAGGATGACCTTAGTACGGCAATATGTTTAATGCATTTTGAAAAATTTTTCATTTCACAATTCATCAGTTGAATTGGTAGCCTGGCTTTTGGAATTACTCCCAACTTTATGGATACGGATGTCTCATTTGAGCTCCGTAAAGGGTTTACCGCCATTATTTTATTCTAATTACAATTTTTAATATTGCTTCTCTTGTATTTTACATTTGAAGATGTCAGAAAAAAAGAAATCTTAGGAAGTAACTGTTCGTAAAAATCGTTTCGAATGAAATATTCAAACAGCCGGTTGTTAATTGCATATAAACTTTCGACTTTATTCCGTCATGAAATCAAGATCACGAGTGCTGGGATTATTAAACTTTATATTTTAAATTCCTCTTGTAGCGTATTCTATATCTAGAACTTTCTAAAGTTTCTTAAATAAAATTTAGGACCATTGTTTGAACTTAAAGTAAGTATTATTTAGGAATGTTTTTTAAATATACCAGTTAGTTGATTGTGCACTTCTAGCCCTTTTATAAAAATTAAATTTTGCAGTCATGAAGTTGCAGCAAACTGTCTCTTGACTTTTTTTGAAAATATTTAGATGCTCAAAACAGAACGAGAATCTAAAACCAACGATACAGTTGCATTATCCAGACAACTCGCAAAAAGTCGATTGAATTCATAGTTGTTTGTTAATTTCGCTAAAAAACTTCATGCACCAATCAACACTCATTACAATGCCTAGAATGCTGGAGATTGAATACTCACTTGGAGGTCGACCGTAAACCTCAAGAGTCAACGTATTATCCCATAATACATTGCTGTTTTTAATGAATTGAACATATCTGGCTGAGACTGGCTTTTCAAACAGGTTGAACTTGACACCAGCATTGTTCGTGTTTCCAACGAATACCTTCAAGGAGAAAAGCTATGATAACGACAGAAGCAAACGGAAAGTAGATATAAAAACAAATGGAATGGCAATGACTAAGTTATGACAATGGAAAGGTGACCGTGCCCACCCGTCACTTTTTTGTAAAATAATAGGCCTTTTTTTCAAAATCGTTTGCTATGGATGCTAAATTTTCCCTTGTCCTGCTCTACCCCCCTTCCCCACCTGTGCTGGAGCCCATGTGGAACGTACATTTCACCAGCATATTGGATCGTTCTGTATATCGCCACACTAGGATCAAAACTTAATCATATATTGAAGCTCACCTTTTCTGTTACGTTGTATTCTTCTTTGATGGTTATCTTACTCCCTGGCGTGTTTGCTGAATCCAAAGTATACTGCAATTTGAAGTCAGGGAAATAGTTCGGGCCGTAATTTCTGTCCCCCTGGAGGGATATAGCAGTTACCAGCATAACTCGGCCTAAATCAACTTTGAACCAGAGAAACGAGGTTTCCGTTCTGCTGCATCCCCATGGTCTGTCATTGTTTAAGCGACCATCCTTGGCTTTGTATCTACCAATTCCAAGAAAATCTGTAGTTGCATAAGCCGAGAATCTGTTGTCTGGCAAAGCCCTGTTTTCAGCACCGAATTCATATACGGAATCTGCATATTAAGCAAGAGATAATGTTAGTATATCTTTTGGCTGCAAAGAAAACCAACTATTCTCCATCTAGACATCGTTATTTGGTCACTAAAGACAACATGGTGAGGGTAGATGTGAAAATCGATTGGTTTCTTTTTGATACCGATATTGTAGCATCCATATCAACCAACACTGGCCGATGAACTAAATCATAGCACGAATATATCTTGGTTGTTATTTTATGAAATTAATATGCGCTCGAGATAAAAGAGTCAGTGATTCGGAATAAATATTTGATATTAAGATTATTATACCAACTGAAGATTTACCGACCAACTCATGACGATATGGTAAAAAGTTGCTACACCCCTATGCACCCATCTCGCCATCTGTCTCCCTGATCTTTATCCTTAGCTCAGGTTCCTCAAAATACTTTAATTTTGCGCATGAACTACGTGTGGCAATTGATCACCAGTTGGACTGAAAATGGCTGTAATTCCTATAAAATGTGCAACTTTGAAAGATAAATTGTTACCTGAGTGGCAGCCAAGAATCTCAATTCGCATACAGACACCTGAATTGTACGTGTTCGGTTTTATTTTCACGTATCTCGTTTGCAGCCGCACACGGAACCAGTTCACAACAATCGTGTTCTGATCAGAGTTTCCAATGAAAAGCTAAAAAAGAGTTGGTAGAAAGTATGAAGACATGATCGCATTCAGTTCTGACCAACACTATCTTTCGGGGCTAATAAAGATAAAGGGCCATGATGCTAACAACTAATTCCTAATTCTCGACGTTGAGTAAATGTACAATTGCATTCAATTTCCACACTATGTTTCTACGAATGCTCAAGCATGTTTCAAGTGCTGCTAGGAGCACTAGTAAAGTTAATATTTCCTCAGTGCTAACAAAAGCAAATCAAAGCCATAATAGAAAGGGCTCCGAAACTAAATCATGTTTTAACTGACCTTATTCCCAGTATTTTCTTGGTAGGTGACAAGAGAGCTGAGTGTTGTTCCATAGTCAACATAGAAAGATTTGACCCAAGATGCAGAGCTAGGGCTACCTTGAGTTGCAATTCCACTGACGGTAACGATTTTCCCAAAATCTACTTGCAGAAACTCGCTAGTGGTTCCCGAGGCACACCAAGCGGCAGATGGATTGTTTAAACGACCTGATACCGCTCCTTGTCCAGAGGAGTGGGAAGATGACGTCATTGCAAAACCTGAAGGAAGCGCACTGCCATGCTCAATGCCAAGGCCCTGTCCACAGACTGTAAAATAGAGGGCCAAGACTCAAATCAACTAGAGAATTCTTCAAAGGCAAATTTTGACATAATGCTCCTTTTGGTGATGAACGTCAAAAACACAATAGGTGGATTTCATGTGCCAGAGGAAGAAGCACTTAGCCACTGGAAAAATTCTTAATAATGAGAAAGAATATAAAAGATAGGAAAGCATAGGAAACTGTTCACGTGTTTTTCTATGTGCGCAATTTGATTGGTCCAGCGCTCGTGCTCGAGTGGTTGCAATGCACTTTTACCTGTGTCAAATGCCTAAGAAGTCGCACTATAAAGCTGTGTGGTCATTGTTTTTTAGAGATCATTGGTAACTACACTGTCTACAGTGGTATGGAACATTCTTTTAAAAAAATAAAGACCACCATCGACCACATTAGACATCGTGGTTAAAATAATGATGCAGCAGGAGCTTCATTTTTAATCAATATTTTTGTAGTACAGAATTCAAATCTTAGCAAAAACTTCAATACATAGATTGAGAGCTCTACGCCAGGAAGCATAGATGCCCAGTTTTGATCCACAAATGAAAGATCATCAGATAAAAGATTCAGTTTGTTATGCGGCTAATAATTATTGAAAAATCTGATAAAGTACTGAACTTTCTGAAGTTTCCTAACATATCTGGTGCTTTAAGGGAGGGAAATGCTACCTTATCAAAGCCACAGCCTGGGTCTGAGGCCTAGCATAACAAAGAGGTGAAAGGTGAGACTATAAATAATACAGATGCGACAGCACATTGTTCTATTGAGACACATTCAGGTAGCTGGATTGATTTCAAATACATACCATAGAGGCATCCATAGAGTTCAAATCTTACACACAAATAAGCACCATTTGAGTCTGTAGGCATAAATTCAAGATATCGTGCAGAAAAGGGTCGATTGGGAAACATCACATCTTTATTCTGGCTGGGACCAGTAGCTGCTATAAAAAGCTGTAAAAGAACAAATTGAGTAAATTAATATTTCCAATTGTGATAAAGTTAATCGTAGTCAATCAGTAAAAACAGTAGCAATGATGAAACTAAATGCTTTCTAACGATTTTTCCTAGAATTAAGACAGTTTCACATGGCCCAGAAACCATTCGCTTCAGAGGCCCACAAGTCTGGGCTACCGTCCCAAAATTAATGAAATATTCTACTATCTTTCACTGAGTTTAAAAACAGAATCAAACCTTCGTCTGGATAAACCTGCCACTGTCGCATATGTCAAGCATTTATCCAAAACTTAGGATTCACTTGATGTTAATGTTTTTATACTGAAAATGATTAATTGTAATATATACTGTATTTACTATTTTGACTGCTGTTTATAACTTTTAACTACATTCATATTGTAATTTTTTAGTTGGGCTAAAATAGCTCTCATTATAGCTACTGTATTTTGTTAGCCAACTTTCAAAGAAATTGATGATAATTAATGAAAATAGCACTGACTATAACAAAGGTGGCGATCCAAAAACCACCAAGTTTCTTTACTAAAAATGTAATGAAAAGCTAAAATTATGATTCGATAAATTTCGATCACACTTTGTTAGCTACTGAGCCTGCGATACCAAAACTGAGATATAGTTCATGAAAACCAAAATGCCTACAACTTTCAAATATTTCAAATAGCTTGCAACTATCAGGATAAGTTTCATCAGAAAATTGGAAGGAAATGTTTTTTCGGAGAAAAGTTGGAAAAAAACAAAACGTTTCATGACACATTTATGTGAATTTAATTCAATGTCCCATCGAAAGAGTAACATCAAAAATTTAGATAATTTACCATGGAAGCGCCAGAGGTGGTTGTTGTTACATAGACATGGTTGGTCAGATCAACACTGTACCTCAGCATAAACTGCTTTATGTAATTTGCAACATCTTGAGGGTCTCCTTGAATGGTGATGCCTGTTATGCTAAAAGTATGCTTCAAATCAACTTTAACCCACTGTCTAATTCTTGGTTGACTTTGATCAGCACACCAGCACTCTGTGTTATCTAAGCGTGCATTAAAGCCTTTGCTTCTATTCAAGCCAGGGATGTGGGATGATTCTGTTATTTGATCATCTGCAATAATTTTTGTCTTCATTCCAATGGGCTGGCTGCAAACTGGAAAACGATACCTGAGTAAAATTTCATTGCAAAACGTCGAAAAACAGTAACTTAATTCAAAATTAAATTGATAGGAGTGGATCCAAAAGATAGGTGTTCTAGTCTCTGTCATTGCCAAACTTCACCAAGAGTGATAGAAGAGTATAGCTCTCTTTGACATTCTTAAAATCCTCGGCATAAGAATGATGAGATGAGTAACATCAAGTTGAAGGACCAGGACATGTTCATAAGCGCGACATTACAGTTTCATAGTAAAAATACCTTTGAAAGCTAAGTGGCCACACATACAAGTACTTCGGGGCAATCTTGAAGATAAAACATGACCAGAAAATACTGGCCTATTTGAACAAAAAGCCAAAAGTGACCCATTTCACTGACGGAGAAATGCGCCGAAAGTCGTAGAGAGACAAATCAGGCAGTGGCGTGATGTGCAGGTAAACAAGAACTTCTGCAGGTTTTTTGCAGAAAAGTCAACTAAAACCAACAAAAATGTTTCATTGATCTTTGAATTTATGACTAATTATCGTATTGCTTTTATGTTCATAGGAATTCGAGTATACAATTAAATTCGAGTTTATAGGAGTACACAGTTAAAGTTTCATAGGGATTCATAAATTCACGAAAGAGCGGAAATTATAGCTGATTCTTTACACAAGTTTATGCAAGTTAATATCACACATTCAAAACAATTTCCATTGAAATAATAAAAAAACTCCATTAAAATGCGACTCAATGTTTTAGTCATAATTTGGGCATGAGCTATAAAGCAAAAATGACATTATGAAGAGTAGCAAATTGTTATTCTAAAATCTAAAATTAGAATCTCAAAATTTCAATCACTGTTAATGCGAATTGAAATCCTAAATAGCATGTGCGTTCTGCTTCAGAAGCTCGAATCCAATTGTGAGGGAAAGAACAGATGCACTTTTCTTCGATTTGACAAATTCGAAATACCTAGAAAAGGGACAGAAGAGATTTTCGTGTAAAAATAGAACAGATTTTACATAATTTGGACTGTGGTGTTGATATGGAAACCGTAGATAGGTAAAATAGAACGTGGCCATTTTTTTTGTCAGGGAGGGAAGATGGATCAACAGCCCTACCCCGGGGGGCACTCCCATACTTGTAAAACGGGATGTGCCGTGTGTCGCAGAACTTTGGGACAGGGAATTTTGATATGCATCAACATTCTGGAAAAGGGTATAAAAATCAAGAAAATCTGTAAAAAAAAGAAAAGCTTGCTCTGTTTTTAGAGTTTTCTCAAGACGAGTATGAGATCTAGGTTATTTTGGCATAATTGTGACCTAGATTTGGTTTGCTTTTAAAGGGACAGTGTAGACCTCAAGAAGGCAAATCGAAACCGAAAGAGGCACTCAAAGATCCTGACCAAGAAAAGATTTATACATTTGGGAAGGTAAGTACCCTCTTGAGTGATTTTTTTCAAATCCATATATCTTGTTTTGCAATTGTCGAGGAAACTTCTATTGTCTTATTTTGTCTTTTATTTTCCCATTTTCTTCATTGTAAGTGAGACGTCTTTTCACAATTTGAAGGCACGAATCATCGAATCAATTCAAAGGCACGAAGGCAATAACGATTCTTTTTCATCATACACCTCTGGGGATGTCTTTGAATCACCTCGGTATCCTTGCAAGAATTGTTGTCTACAAGCTATTAAAAGCCATTGAAAGCTTTTGTGCCAAAGAAAAAAGATTGCACAATAGAGATGATTCCCTCTAGAGGATTATAGGTACTGGATACCAGAAATTAAGCGTCCTTGCACAGACTTAACAAGAGTCCCTACATTTTTGCTTCCTCAATTTTTATCTTCTGGGAGAAGGCAGAGTCCAAAAAAGTTGTCAATCTTCTTTCGGCCAAGCATATCTTACTATAAAACCTTCCTTATTTCCAAAAATCGTATTTTGCTTGCAATTATAGATATTTGAATTACAATATAAATATGTAAATTATAAAAAGTTTGCCCCTAAATTTTACAGTGCAAAGCAGTTCTGTAAAAAAATTTAGGATTAAAAAACAACAACAGGTTTTTCAATGTTCTTTGATTTTTAAATTTTTTCTGACTTCATTTTGAAAGCCAATAAGCAATAGGTTTTTTCTTATTCCAACTTTCTTTCATCAATTTTCTTATGATTCTACAAGCTTACTCCGGCCAGTGGCTGGCTGACCGTGATGTTTTCCTGACTCTGTCAGGCTACCTAGATGCACAATCTACCTTCTTGCAGCGTGTGAATTTGTGCTTCCTTTCCTTCTTGAGCTTATGCAGGGGGGTCTTGCGTGGTGACTCTTAGGGGGGGGATACAACTTGCAAATGTTCCAACAACAGTTTAAAATTAAAATTATGACGCCACCAAGCACATGCGCAATTTTTTCAAATGCAGAAAGACATCACGTTTACAGATTTAAATAAGTTGGTCAGAGAAAAGCCAGGATCCGTATTCCATTCAAACATTGGATAATCATAATCATCAGAAATCCGTATCTGTGATGAACAGTAAAATTCGCAATAGGACTGATAATTAATATCTTAAAAATCTAAAGAGATGTTAAGAATCTAAATTTTTTCTGCGTATATCTTCCTTTAAATACTGATTTGTTCCTTTGAAATTTCTTGCTCTTCTATAACCTACAGATATTCCTTTGCGAACACAAACAAAGTTTTCGACAAATTGCTGAATGGTTCATGATAGGGGGCGCGTGCTCTAATTCCTAATTATGAAAAACTGTGGTTTTGTGATGTGCTGAATTGAAATAGGTTTTATAGATGAAGTTAATCGAAGGTTACTAAAGGAAAATCAAAGGGGAGTTTGTTTGCGAATCATAATTGCAAATATTTTGTAGTCGGGCTTATCAAATCAAAACCGATAAAGCTTTCTACTTTTGTAGCGCAACTCATGAAAAGGTTTTGTTTCTTACCTATATTGCTAGCAACATTTACAACATAAGTGTCAGAAATCGCTTAGCCAGCCTAACTTCTGACTACCCGTTAGATTAAAACTCGTTAGAAAAAACAATTGATTAACTTAAGAGGACTGTATTAGGTAAATCGAATAGAGACTGTATAGATATCATAGTCTAGAGTGACATAGATTTTACTCACATGTAGATTTTACCCTAGCATAGGTAGCATCTAAAATAGAGCCTATGGTGTCTCTCGACCGAATGAAGTCTGAAACGAATTCCTACTGAATATATAGCGATATAAAGGATTAATTTAGCTACATTACATCACTAAGGATTACATCATATGGCGCTGTTGGCCCTATGTCGCTAGGTTACACACACGCCTCCAGCTAAATATTTATCATCTACGTACTAAATACCATAACAACAAATACAAACAACCAGATGATTCTAAAATACCCTAGACGTAATCAGGTTGCCTAATAGATAAAAATAAATCCAAACACAAAAGAGGAAAAATGCGATTAATATACTTTCTTCATTCAAAGTCATTCAACTCTATCAGTAGCCAATTACCAATTCACGATATAAGTGATATAAACGTTTTTCGAATTCGTTAAAAAGCAAAGTAAGTTTTATTCAAGTTTAAGCAAGCTGAATCATATCTGCGTACGGATTTGAAGACATTCCTTTGGCATTTGTGATCACTAAAAAACATTGGAGCTCAGTATATGAAAAAGAACTTACAATCTGTAACTGCATTGCTTCTCCAAGGCAGCACCATGAACAAAAAAGAGAGAATGGATACACTGAAAAATGGCATATTTTGTTTGCATGAAGGCAAGACTATACTCCTACTGTCACAAAGAAGTTCCCGTGTTTTCAATCCACATCTAGTTACGGAAGTAATCTGAAATTGGCTTGAGCAATTCCTCCAAGCACACTTTCTGCGCAATAGAGTTATGTACGAAGAATGATAGTTTTTTCGTGCAATGGATCACGCACTTCAAACGTCACAATCAATCTGATCATGCACCTCAATAATCACAATCAATGAGATTGTGTACTACATTCATTAATTTTTTCTCTGTATGCAAGCTTTATACAATCACTGCCCAAAGTCTTGGAACATTAACATCAGTTTTCAAAGGCAAATTCAGCCACCCCCCCCCCCCCCCCCCCCTCAGCCAGCTGAATAACATCAACTAATTCGAATTATCATTGCATTATTTAAATCGCAGGGCATTTGTTAAGAATTTTTCAGTAGTGGGGCATTTCTCAAAAAAGGCCATTTCAGCGACAAAAAATTTTATGGTTCTTCAAATTGTAATATGCTTGGAATGGAGAATTGTAATCTTGGTGTTTGCATTATATCAAATTTAGGAAAATGTCCATGATATAATTATCACGCTGTTTCGATGCTGAATCATTCTAGGATTGACTCTTGGGTTTCAAGATTTTATTCGAATTTCCATAACTGTGCTGGTAATGCTGGTAATTACTATTCGAATGCTGGTAAACCAATTTGAAATCTTTACTTATGAAATGTTATAGATCGAGAACCAAATTAGAAAAGGGATTCTATTAAAAAGTTTTCAGTGAAGAATCTTGATCTCCATGAGAAATTTCTAACAAAGTTTGCGGAAAGGTTAAAAATGGGATCATTCTCAGTTTAATTGGAACTGAGTGTCACCGAGAGGTTTCGGAGGCCCAATGGAAAAATGATGAACAGAAAACCTTTGGTGACCATCCTCTATAGAGTAGCTAAAAATACATTTCAGAATATTTTTTGGAGACTATTACTTGCAATTGTTTAAAAACGTTGCATAAATTTTAGGCATGATTCTGTTCTCTCTTATAAAGTGCTTTCTTAAACTGGAAACCTCGAGGGGCATCCTAATTCTTAAGGTCATAAGGCAATTTGCCACCACCCTCCACCCTTCGGAGTTCATAGTTTTGGTTTTTCTAAAAGCAGATCAGATAGAAAAATGTTTGACCATGGTCCCAAAAGGTCACCCCACTTTCTTTGCTCATTCGTATAGCACCTAAGTATTTAAAGAACAATATTTTGGTTATGCAGTTGGACCATTGAACCTTTCAGGAATTAGACAAAGTTGACAAATCTGTTGTTTGATATGTATGTCACTATTTTGTCATGTTTCAATTGTTAGTGGGCCAGGGCCCCAATTGGCTTAAACACCTCGTTGATATATTTAATAGCACATCTGCCTTATGTTCTTTTTTGAAAGGGCCCCACAATTGCCTAGGGGTTTTTTTAGTAAATGGGGCATGATCGTCAGTGGGGGGGGGGGGGGGGGGGAGTTAGAGGGCCTGGTGAGGCGATTCCCCCACCACTGATAAAAAATGCCCTAAAATCGTACATAACCAATGTTGCATATGTTTTCCTTGCAAAGTCACAAATAAACAAAATTGATGAAAACTCAGAGATATCTTTCTTGAATATTTGGAAATTTGGAGAGTATCTTAATTGGTTGGTTTAGAGTTGCATATCTCGTTACATCTATGTGTCACGGTAATCAATCATTTAGCTTATAAATGTACCTTCGTGTTTTTTAAATTTTATGGGCATTTACCTATCATTGCAATCAACAAATCATGTACCACCGTAATCACAAGCAATCATATCATATACCGACAACATCACAATCAATCGAACAGTGAACTTCCATAATAAAAATCAATCGGATCGTGTACCTTTAAAACTACAATTAATTAGATAGTGTACAAACAACCAGGGCCAGATTAAGGCTCTGCAAGGCTCTGGGTCAAAAATATATTCGAGTCCCTATAAAGTTGTAAAATGATGACGTCACATAAATCTGTTTTTGGAATTTTTAAAATTTGTTCTCGTAAGCTGAAACGGCATCATGAAATACCTCTAAATCTGCAAAATTTGTTAAAGGTATTACGAATTTGTTAGGGTATGACCAGATGAGCACATCCAATCAAACCTCTCTTATTTGGTCTCAGTTCATAGCATTATGATCTGAGCCAAAATATCAGTAATCCGTTGCCAAACTTCAATTCTTCTATTGACCATAGCTCACCTGGTTTTTGACACATTTAACTAATTTTGCATGAATTGGAGTATTTTCTGGTGTTCTTTTATGTTATGTCGTCAAAATTCGAAAACTCTAAAAACTTCACATTTGAGAACTCGATAAGAGTGGCGGTGTGATGACATAAAAATCAACTTTAGAAAGTTTGGATTTTGAATAAATGAAATGAAAAGCATCATAAATAGGCTGTAAAATTTGCAAAGGTAGCTAGATTACAAATTGTTCCTTTGCAGTCAAACCACGCATTGTTTATAGTACGAAAAAGGCCCTTCCGTCTATTCAAAATGACTGCGTTCCTGCCACACACAAAATTTCCTTTGTTTATGAATTTACGTACCAGTGTGATTCTGGCTACGTAGGACGCGCTACCCAAAGATTGGAGGATAGAATAAAACAACATGTTCGTCGTTCCACCTAGCAGTTTTGGAATCTATCTGTATAAGCACGAAAAAGCCGCTACTGTGTAGACAAAAGGAGTTCGTTTTCACCTCCAGAACTCCATTGGTAACGTTCTCAATAGGCAAGCGGCACTGATTGGTCAACCTCATCAGTCATGTGCTCGCGTTTCTTATTGGCCTATTTCGATCCACAACTAGGTATATATATTTCCTAGCTTAGAGTTTTCGATCTATGTTCTGACATTTTAAACTTTGAAGAGTGTCAGACGAAGAGCTTTAGTTTACTAAATGTTTGCTTTTTTTTCAAAGCCATTTTCAAGTTTGTACCACCAAAAGATTGATAGCTAGATCTGTTTTAGATTGGATGTGTTTTGACCACAAGAATATAGGTTCCTTCCTATCAAAGCGCTGTTCTTTGGTCCTTTTTCTAAAAAGAATTTAATTCAAATTCAAGTTTCCCCAGAAGATAGCATTTATAAAATCTTTTCAACTAACAGTGATGATTTGTGCCCTACGCTTGCCTATTGGACACTGTAGTGTAAGACCCTACGTATTTGTTCAGGTGCTTTTGCGTTTGGATCGTGAATGGTATTAAGGTAGTACACCCCCAACTGGGAAAATTTCTACATTCTAAAGAATATCTCATTGAAATTTTGCAATTATATGAACTTTGGCCTAAAGAATGCAAAAATTTAATAACTTTAATTTAATATGCAAATTAGGCAAAATGGCGGAAGTAACAAAAGAGCAAATGTCATGTATGCTTGTAACAATAAATTTTTTTTCATGGTGGAGACATCAAGCTCAAAATTTGCAAATTAAATCTATATGGATAGAACTAGGGAATGAGTGATTTTAGGCTTCACACTCAACTCACAGCCAAAGAAAAAAATGGTTCAAATTACTGTAACTAAAATTTGTTGTGGCCATATAAATTCTTCTGATCACAGAGTTTTTTGTAAGAGCTTTGAGCACCCTAAAATCACTCATTCTCTAGAGCTACATGTAATAGACAACTCCTGAAAGTTTCAAGTCAATATGTCAAGGGATGCCAGAAAATCATTGTCACAAGTATAGACATTTGTCCGGTTTTGAAAAATTAAAAAAAACGTCAAAACAATGTTCGAGTTTGGGAAAATGTCAATTACTTAAATCTAATGGGCCCCAGATTCATAAATTGGCCCCTCTTTTTCTTTATTTCTGTCCCATAGCCCCTTTTTGATAGCCCTCAGCTTTTTTCTTCTTAGCTTTCCTTTTTCTGTTGATTGTAGTCCAGCGATGGCAATTCTTGCATTGTTTCTTTTTAATATCCCCATCGTAGTGTGGTAGCCAGGCACTATTCCAAGTTGCCCTAAAACTCTGGCAACTGATGCTAGTCCATCATTGTAAGTGGCTACTGCACTTGCAGTACATAGTTCCACAACCTTCTTTCCCTGGTATATTTTTTTGGGGCATCTTTTCCATACCAGGTTGTTCAATGACTCATTCGGGTTCTGGGTGTAAGAGTCAAGACATCGTGACAGCAGAGTATGATCAGCTAGTGAATCATAGATTGGTATTACAGCATCGATAACTGCCTTTGGTAGGCCTTTCTTGTGCTGATACTGATTTGTTCCATTTGCAAAATCTCTTTGCCATCCACACCAAGAATCTTTGCCCTTTGGACACAAATGGTGCTGTGGGGTTTCTTCTGAGGAGGCAAGATGGTAAAGACTTGCTTTGACGTCATTGGCCATGCCAATCAAGTTATTTTTATTTTTGCGGATGGCAAGGCCATAATAATTTTGCATGGTATCTATCATCTTATCCGTCAATCTACCCCTTCCACCAATAGCTTTCCCATCAGCCAGTTTCCTTTTTGTGTAGGTAGCTTTCAATTTTCTAAGTCTAGTGCCTAGCCTTTTTTGGACATGCCCCACACACTCTTTTTTGACAATGGTAACCTCTTCTCCATAGGGCTTTTGATTAGACACAGTTTGATATGTGGAGGAGTCACCATCTCCTACAAAGGATATATATCTGAGGCCATGTTTTTCCTCAGATCTTTTAAACATCTCTAATATTCCATCAACTTCCATTTTCCCTGATGATCCAACATGATTAGTTCCACAAACCAAACCATGATCAAGTTTCCAAGCTAAATATTTTGAACTTGTTTCATCCATATTTTTATGAGCTTCACAGCTTTTACATTTTTTTGACTTTACCTGAAAATCCAGGACTTTGCCAGTCAATACTGATATGGCAGATACAACACCATTTAGGGATGCATGACCTGGCTTCTGCCAAGAGCCGTCAAAACTAGCAGTAATATCTGTTGACTGTTCTTTTGCTTTGACCTGTTCAGCTGCATTTTTCATACTTTGTTCAGCCTCATTCATATAAACAGTATGCAGAGAGTCAATCAATTTATTATAATTATTTCTTGTCATTGGTTGCTGCATATTCATATGCATACAAAAGCTTTCAAGGCCGTCATGACCAATGCCAAGATTTCGCATTGCCATGACTGCTCTTACATTGACCTCAAAGCTGTTCTTTGATTTCTTTCCCTCCTCTTTGGCATAGTTACTAGAAAGAAATTCATGTTTCCACAAACAAATTGAGCATTGCATTTGAAATGCAGCAACGAGTCCTTGTTTCTTTCTAGGAATCTCTTTTATTTTTACTCCTTCGCTTTTACATCCAGGACAAGATACAATCGAGAATAGACTTCTTAGCACATCAACACTAAAAAAAACAAATCCGCCTTTCTCCTCTTCCTCATCAATACATGGAACTGCTACATCATCAAGCTTCTTTGATGAACTGCTTACATTTTGTCTTGGCAAAACAGGAACGGAACTGACAACCGGGGTTAGGCCCACTGCAAATTCAGGAGTCGAACATGGCGGTGCTTCTTCCAGCGATCCTATCTCCTTTACCAACTTTGCTTCTTTTGCCGTCTCTACTTCAGTTTGATTTCTTTTTCGCTTTCTGGATGTTGTCCTTGCTCTGTTCTTGAGGTTTCCCATGGTTATATTTTAAAATTTGTTTAGAAACGCAACGAGAGAGAAACACGAGAAACAAACGTACTAAAGATGAGTCTAGTACTTCATTTAAAACGCACTAATCTGCCTCTCTTGGACTTAGCCACTTCATTGAACGATTCACTTCAATTGACAGCTCGTTCTGCGACTGGTGGGGGAAATTCGGGGTAATAAAATGCAGTTTTCACGTTGCTAAGGGCGTTACTAAGGAAATTTGGCTCAGGTGCTAAATTTTGAACCCCTAAATTTCAGTTGCAGCTAACTCTGCTGGTAAATTAAATCTGCTGGTTTGAAAGAGTATAGTTCAAACTATTTTTAAAGAAATTAACAATATTTTCAAACAAAATCAATTTTTGACTGATATTTTGGGGGTGTAGTACCTTAAGTGTTATTACACGATGTTAATTGTTTTATTGTAAAGTGAGACAGAAGAGTCTTTATAAGGAAGGGTTTTTATAAGGAATTTGGAGTGCTATACTTTCTAAAGCTTTCCAAGAGCCATTATATGCAGCTTTTCTTGAAAGATCCTTGTAGTAGAATTCTATTTAGTTTGCAAAGAATATTTTTCCAAATCTTTACGCCTTAAAGACGAAATAATTTGTTTCAGTAGTTCTTTCTTACTGTTGATGGGGGCAAAGTTATTGCTTTTGGCAAAACTTACAAAATAGTTTTGCTTTTGTTTATGCAAGGCATGTATTTTGCATATTCCATTTGCGGCAGGCGTGGAAGTTCTGAAAATAAGAGACCTAAATTAATTCTAAAATCTTTGAATTTCAGCCTAATCATCAGAAATTTATTAGCAAACTTCAAGTGGCATAAAATATGCAACAGATTTAACTCGTTTGCATAATTAGATACTCTTCATCGAGTTCTTTCTGCTCATGCCTTCAATATTTAAAACTAATTATATGTCTTTATGATGTCATCATTTTGGGACTCTGTTGCTCAAGTCTGGTTCTATCGCGAGGAGACACAATTGACCCAGCTTGTCTTGGCCAATTGTAGAAATCAAAATGTTTCAAACCATTAAATTTTGCACACATTGCAGATTTTTTAAAATACATTCAGGGCACAGAATAAGGTTTCCAACCTGGTGCCAAGGAGGCCGCTTTTGCGTCCTCTTCCAATGATGCTATCATTATGGATAAAAAGTCTATGATGTAAGACTAGGGTAAATGCCAATCTCCATTGGGCGAAATTGTTTCGCTTTTGCGGTGGCGAAAAGCGAAAACAACATGACGCACAATCTCCAGCTCACGATTGCTTTGCGTGCCAAATGAAAAGCAAATATCTGCGTGCATTTCAAGATTTCGGATGAGAATACAAATAATCTGATTTTTGTTTGTTTCTTGAAGTAAGTTTTTGTTTGTTTCTAAATTGTAATAAGAAATTTTGTTATTTTCTCATTCAACACGAAGCTGCTTTTGGACTCAGACATTTTGCTATATGTACATAGGACTTCAAATTCGCCGGCGACAGTGGAAAAAGTTCAAAGAACAAATGGTATTGAAAAACTTGAAAGTGCAATTACGTAATGTTTAAGTTACTACCAAAAATAAATTTAGAATTTCAACCCCATTAGCATTAAGGTTGACATAACCTAAGGTCATGTAGAAAAATTCATGGCTGTGATACTATCAAACAGGTACCTAAATACCGGGATGTGCGGGAGTGTTGGCCGGTGTTTCCCAATTTTTGATGTTCTGGGAACCGGTAGGAAATTTTTGCGTAAACGGAAAGTCTGATTCGTTTTTCAAATGTTTTTTCGTGGTTACCACTTTTAGTGATTTATGATAGGTTGAGTGATTTGCGCCGATGCACTAACGGCCCAAATCACATTTGATGATGTGGGAACGTAGCCTCATGATTGACCATCTGATGTCTATGGTAGTTTTTCTGAGGGAGCTATGTGCCCTTTCTGAGGGAGCTATTGCATTGACATTTCATTCCCTAGTAAAACAGCGGGACCCTGTGCCATGGCCTAGTTGGCGTTTGGGTTAATCTGGCCCTTCAAACAACATCTCAAACCATCTGCTCATGCAACTCCATTTTCTCAATCGAACTGATAATGTCTCTCTATCATTTAATTCTATCATTTCAAGTACCAACATAATCTCAATCAATTGGAACATATACCTCCATTATCAAAATCAATCGGATCAAGTTAATCCATTATCACAATCAATAGGACCATGCAACTCCATCACCGCAACCAATCCCTATCACCTCCATTTCAACTGGATCAACTGGATCATGTACCTCCGCGCAGGGGCAGATCTAGCAAAAGTATCAACTGGAAATAATAAAGAGGTTATGGGTCATGTGACTAGAATTTGACCTTAACAAATTTGACCACGCCTTTTGCTCCAATTTAGATGTGAGATCCGATTGTGATTCGAAATTTTAACCCAATTCGTCCTGTTTACCCAAAACATATGTCTTTTTGGTTAGCTATTTAATATTGGTAGAATGTCTAGGTACACTTAATTAAAACCAACAGCCTAAAGCCTAAAGCTACCCAAAGCAAAGCATGTCTAAGGCTACCATGCCGTTTCTCTTACTTAAAACGTGATGGGCTTTATGAAAACTTAAACATATTACAAGGACATTAATTAAAGGTACATTCTTGCTCGTTATTTTTATGGAAGACATTCAGGTCAACACAAAATAATAAGAAAAACCATCTCCGTGAAAAGATTTTATGAAATGTCTACAAAGAAATTTCTGATCGTTTTGACGTCGTGAAAGATCTCATAAAGAATTTAAAGCTGATTATGTCAGAGAATCTTGAAACTAAATATGAAATCAACCCAGTATTTACGACAAATTTTGTATTGTTACTAAAACAACTCATATAATCATATAAACAGAAAACTCGATACAACTCCTTGAACTCCGCATTAAGTTGGAAAAATATTTCATACCGTTAAAATTTTATACGAAAGGCAGAAGAAGTCATTTGAATTAAAGCTGTATACAAGTTCGCTGTATAAACTGTAGGTAGGTTGAAAGAGCGTTTAATTCGCAGGCTTCGGGAAAGGGCACCTTATTGCACAAATGGCCAGCTTCTGTGAAAATGTAGGCGTAAAATTCGAAAAAGGCACACTCTCCCTGTACTTAAGAAAGTATTCAGGCTAGAAGGGATAGAATCGGAATTGTACACGGAAAGGTTTCATGGCTGAATTTATGTACGCTGTGTTAGTTAATTCCATTTACAAACAATTATTTATATCATTGCGCGATATACTGATGTTTTATACCCTGAAGAGTCTCAGACGAAAAAAATTAGTATGTTTCAAAATATTTGTACATTTTCAAAGCCATTTATTTCTACTTCCTTTAGACAAAATTTGCCGTAAAAATTTTAGTGAACTCATGTTATTATTATTCTATACAGATGGAAATATGAAAGAAGCCAACAGTGTAACGTGTTTAAGCGGCAAATGAGTTGCACAAAAGCGATAGAAAGCGTCCGAAAGATCATCATAATCATCATGAGATTATTGCTTAATAATTCCTTTCAAAGCTTTTGTTAGACACTCTTTTATGCGTCTCCGTCAATGTGTTTGCTATTGAGAATTTCATAATTACTTCGGTATTGTGTTATTGTAAACTGCATATTTTTCATCTTTTATAATTGTTCTTGCAGTTTTTATGAGCCAAAAACCCATTCGAGATACTCATACTATCTAATGCATTTTTAATGTAATTGATATGAAATAATTTGTCTTCTGCATTTGAGATGAGACCGGGAAAAACCGACTTATTCCGGTTCAATCTGCATATCACGTACTGGAGTTGATTTCGTGTTTTACGGCTGATGTCTGTTTATGTTTGTGTTTACGATAATTGCACGCATACGATGCGAAAACTTTAACTGCAACGCCATTGTCTTCGTGTTGATTAAAATTGTGTAAGACAACTGCATATAAATGTAATGTACATGGTTACGAGTGGCCTTAACATATGGCCAATGAGTTTTGAAAGGCGAGGTGGAATCTGATGTATGGATTGTTAAAAACTATTCTAAAGAACAAGTCATGAAAGATGCATTCGAAGGCAAATTTATTCTAAGGCTAAGCAAATATTTCTAAGAAGTTATTTACAGCAAAGGAAAACAAGTGTTTTATGAGTATTTACATATCTTGTAAGCTGACCCACAAAACACAAGTTGCATAGGCGCAGACTTATGTATGCTTTTTCCAGGGGGCGGGAGGTGCTCATCGATTTGCCTCCTTATTTGCCAGGGGACTGGGACCCCAAAATTGTCCTCAGGAGGGGCTCAAGCCCTGGAGCTCCCCTCCTAAGTCTGCGCCTATGAAAATTTGTTGCATAAAATATGGTATTTCATTTTAGGGTTACTGAATAATAGCACATTATATGGAAAGTCACGAAAGCCACGATTAAATTATCTGGTAGAATTATACATTGCGGGAGAAAGCTAATACATTCCTTGAGAAACACGTTAAATATGATTTTCTCTGCAGAAGGACTCCCCAAAATTGTTTTTATCTTAAAAGTATTTGAGGCGAGACATGGCCAAATGCCAGAGACTTGGTCTCAATGTTCTAAAGTCGAGTTGTAGAAACATATATTTAAAAACCAATGAACAACTAAAATCTACGAGGCAACAGAAACATTGCTATGATGCAAGGTCAAGCGGTAATATCCTTTGTTGTGTTGCTTTGTTCACAATGCCCATTGAACACTACGCAATCAAATTCAACTTTTCGTGTCGATAAAGAACAAGGTAGGAATAAATTCTTTGTGCTTTGTTGTCTCTTGCTGTCGTAAATAAAACAATTTAGTCGACCTTTCTTACCACAACTACTTTCATGAAAATTTCCATGCAAATCCAGAGAAATACTTCACATGAGAAGACAACTGCCACCCTTTTTTGATTTTAAACTTGGACGATTAACAGGTTCCAAGAAATACCCTTCCTTGTTTACCTCCTCGTTCCCAACAGTATTGAAAGCACGTTCCTGCGTTTCTGAATTTTGAGGCTCAATAATCTTAATATCTCCTTTGCGGTTTTCAATTCTTTCGTTTTCATTCAACAGAGCATTATAAATCGAACCAACATCTTGTCCAGTTTTTGCAGAAATCTCAAAAAACGGACAATCTATTTCTTCAGCAAGTTTACTACCCTCAGTCTCGGAAACCTTCCTTCTCGTAGCACTTACATCCGATTTATTCCCAACAAGTACCATCGGAACTTCCCCCTCTTGCTTGCATTTCTTTTCTGGGATTTCTTTCCAAAGAGACTTTATCATCTCAAAACTCTTGCGATTTTCTACAGAATACACCAGTACAAACATGTCAACTTCCATAACTGTCAATCCAAACATGGCGGGAAACTCAAACTGTAAATCTCCAGCCGTGTCGTAAATTTTGAACATGATCATGGCTTCGTCGTCATTTCGCATTACATGTTTTTCATAAATTTCAGACACTGTAGGTTGATATTTATCTGTGTAAGTATCTGATAAATAACGGTGAACAATCGACGTTTTTCCAACACCTTTGCTTCCGATAAATGCCGTTCTAAAAACCAGTGAAGACACTGTTCTGTGGTCAGAATGACTTTTTGACCTCAACCGCGGCAGTCCAAGCAGAGAATTTGGCCTTTTCTTCAACTTATCAAAATGGCTGATGAGTTTGTCATCTATCATATTCAACGAATGTCTCTTTTGGTAATTTATTCTAGTGACACCAGTAGTGGGAGACAAGTGGTTTTCGCTGCCCATCATGATTCAAGTCGATCGCTCCCAAAACTTTGCCTTTTTGTTTACAACTGCAAAGTCAGACTTTCAATGCATGCACGGCTGACGTATTTAAATTCTCCGTTCCTGCTTTTGATGCAAATCAGAACCGATGATACCTAGTTTTGAATAGAATGCACCTTTCTGTGTTTACCAGCATGCGATTTTCAAATACGAGGTCCTTGCGAGAATTTTCAAAAAACACATTTACGAAAGCGCAAAGGAGGTATAATTTAGTAGTTACCTTGCTGAGAAACATGTCTTTTAAGTCGACTTTGTGTGTTTCTTTAACGTTCTTTTATTAACGTAAAGTGCCTTTTGCTCCATAGTTCAGTTTCCTCCCCGAGACTGATCCGTTATTTAACTCTCCATATGTTCAGTCATGGTTCAGTCTTTCCATCAACTAGCACAATAAGATCTAACCGCATTTCAATAATGCTATTTATTTTACAAGATTTCTTCCTTTCGAAATTGTAAAGCAAAATCCTTTGTCAGAGAAATCAAAGAAAGCAACACTCTAAAGACATTGATTTGAAACGCTCTTGGCCTGCTGCTCTTTAAAAGGTAAAATGAAAAGAGTTGTAGAAAGAACTTTTAGTTGATGACGTAATTAAAACGCATTATGGAGTTTTAATTTTGGACGGATAGAGTTTTGTGAAATAAGGGGCTTATCGATTTCTTCGAAAATTTACAATGTTATTTTTTTGTGATTTGTACGCGATAACTGATAAGTTCTCTTCCTGCAAAAACCTAGGCCACAACATTCAATAACTTTCGCAGATATCTGAGTTAGCAGGTATCTTAAAATTGTTAACGTGATTTCCCCTACACGGTATGGACGGAAAGCGGAAAACGGTTCGGAAAGTTTTCACCCATCAATTTCCATTTGGCTTCCTTTCCATTTCCATTTCGTGTAATGGAACATGCCCGAGGAAGGGGAAAGTTTGATCTAATTGCTAACTTATTCATGTATTTCTATTATTTTATTTTAGTTGCATTAATTCAGTAAATCACTTTCTGTATCATTGCAATGTTTTTATTTTGGAAGTGTAAACATGGCCTTCTCGAGATAAGAAACTGCACATTCTGTTTAGGAAATAAAACTCTCCCAATCAAAACAACATTGCTCTGTCATTCACAACTATGTGCAATCTGAAGCGAAAGTTTACCGTTTCTTTCCTTCCCCAACATCTATCGCTAGCGTTTTAGCATGAAATCCCCCTCCCTATTTTTCAAATAAACAATTATCAGTTTTTTAGCAGTATAGTATTTTGCTAAATTTTAGTCTGGGAGATGCTTTTTAGCCCTTTTACAAGGTATAACTTCAAAAATGTTCTTCACGTTGGACCCAACCATGGTGGGTCCTCCTACCTCACTAAACTTGATATGCCATGAAATAAAACCTTTATTACAAAGGAAAATCAAATTTTACATTTAATTTACGCTCACGTAAAAAAGATATTTCATAGGCAATGAAGTTTCAAGTTTTTTTTATTGCTTAGGAGTTTGTTCTTAGTAAAGACTAATTTACACTGGTAAAGCTTTCACTAGTAGCCTATAGAGAAACCTTTGCTACGAGGTCTGCAGGGCACCACTCATTATCGCAGGGCAGAAATCCTTTTCACCCCCCCCCCCAAACCTATTGGTCAAGTCACGCCCTTGTAAATTACAAGGGGGGCTCTACAACTCTGCCTGCTTCTACCGATGATAGGTAATACTTTTTATAGTATTCAGAATGACTGTGACTCAGTTCGAAGCACAGCTTGTTGCTGAAGTTATGACGCAATGCCTTGAACATTATTAGTTGAGAGGTCAAACGGTACGAATTCGGTGGAAAAAAGTTGCCTTTTTCGAAAACGGAAAGTGGTACAGTAAGCGTACCGTTCTTGAATATCAAAATATCTTCTGCGCATGCTTGTACCGTTTAAAAAATCCACGTTCAGTTTGAACTCGAAAATGTCCAATATTGCCCGCAATGCCCTATTTCCTCGACGCCCCACTTGCTACACTTGACGCTCTGGAACCCAGGGTAATCTTTAGCTAGATTAGAAGTCCGAAAAAAGGTTACCTGATTATACCCTTGCTTGCTGCACATTACAAGGTACTTTTACTAGAAAGAACCAACCCATTTGCGCTGAAGAGCGAAAAGAAATACTACATTTGTCGTGATTTTTATAATTGTCTAATGCTTTTAAATGGGTAAAAGGAAATTCGTATTTAGATCAGATGTGGATCAAAGTGGTGGTGGGAGATAAAAAGGCACCTGGCACTAATAAATTTCACAAAGCCCATAAGCATAGGTCACCCTAGGCCCATAACCGCTGCAAAAGCCTCAAATTCATTTTTCTTGCCCAGTCCGACATTTCCCTCCCTAGACCGATATGGGCCTCCCTAGACTGATATGGCCGAAGAGTCATATTGATGCAAGGGGTCATATCGGTAACCCTAGGCCCATAACCGCTGCAAAAGCCCTCATATCCATTTTTCTTGCCCAGTCCGACATTTCCCTCCCTAGACCAAAATGTGCCTCCATAGAGCGATATGGCCTAAAAATGATATTGATGCAAGGGGTCATATCGGTAACCCTGGGCCCATAACCGCTGCAAAAGCCTCAAATTAATTTTTCTTGCCCAGTCTGACATTTCCCTCCCTAGACCAAAATGGGCCTCCATAGAGCGATATGGCCGAAGAGTCATATTGATGCACAGGGGTCATATCGGTCTGGAATAGTAAAACTCTCAATGGGCAAGCGGCATTGACTGGTCAACAGTCATGTGCCCGCATTTCTGATTGTCTTATTTTGATCCACAACTGGGTATACTTATTTCCTAGCGTAGACTTTTCGATCTCTGAATAGGCTCAGACGAAAATCTTTAGTAGCATGTTTGTTGTTTCAAAATGTTTACTTTTTTCAAAGCAATTTATAAACTGTAACGACCCTTGACAGTTTATGATTGTATTGCATTGTATTGTTTGGATTGAAGAAGCTTAATGCTGGGACGTTTTCTGAATTTAAGCACAAAAACAAAAAACTTTAATATCAATCCTATCATCCAATAGTAGTCAAAGTAGCAATCAAAGTGCAATCTATCCAGGGATTTATCAGATTAAGTACTCTTTGCTGGCAACAAAAGATGAGATAATTATCTCAGTAAATGATTAAATCCTCAAAGGCTTATGATTTTTAGATGCTTCACTTGACTGTTGTGTCTCTACTTCGCTTCTGCTGAGGGTAGATCTAAGGCCGAATTGCATTTTATATAGAATTCTGATTTTGGGAAAAAACTCTTGAATGGCTTTGAGAAAAGCAAACCTTTAGTAAACTGAAGCTTTTCGTCTGACACTCTTCAAAGTTTAAAACGTCAGAACATAGATTGAAAACTCTACGCTAAGAAATATATATACCCAGTTGTGGATCGAAATAGGCCAATCAGAAACACGAGCACATGACTGTAAAGGTTGATCAATCAGTGCCGCTTGCCTATTAGAATGTTACCAGTGGAGTCCTTAGGTGAAAACGAACTCCTTTTGTCTACACAGTAGCGGTTTTTTCGTGCTTATGTAGATAGATTCTAAAACTGCTAGGTGCTATGGTGGCACAACGATCGGGCTTTACCAAATAATCCGAAACATGTCGCCATTATAATTATTTTGCACAATCTGGGTTTTCTAGCAAATGCTGCCCGATAGCAGAATCGCAAGTTTTAGTTGTAATTTTAGATTTGCAAGACCGAGGTGGCTGTTCTCTTTGGGGATGGGTTTTGTTTCTAATATTAGATAGAACATGTTGTTTTATTCTATCCTCCAATCTTTGGGTGGTGCGTCCTACGTAGCCAGAATCACACTGGCACGTAAATTCATAAACAACAGAACTTTTTTTGTGGCAGGAACGCAGTCCTTTTGAATGGACGGAAGGGCCTTTTTTTGTACTATAAACAACACGTGGGTTGACCGCGAAGAAACAATTAGTTATGGCCTGTTTTATTTGGCTTTCAAAACGTAGGGAGCTGTTACCGATCCAGGGTAGTTTTAGATAGACCGGGCACTTTTGAGGACCAAATTCTACGTCAGCCGAGAAATTTCCCATTTTCTCCTTAATGTAAACTGAAATAACATCCTCTGGATAGCCGTTCTCCAGAAAAATCTTAGTTAGTTTTTCAAGTTCCGAGTCGAGTTTAGACTTGGAACAAATCATCAGTGCCCTATGTGTAAGCGTTTTGATGAGGCTGATTTTTCTTTGTTTTGGGCAAAACGAACTCCATCGAGTGTATAACCCCGAAAATGTGGGTTTACGGTATACACTAGTGAGAAATCTAGTGTCAGATATTTCAACCAAAACATCCAGAAATGGCAAGGAGTTATTTTCTTCCTTTTCAAATGTAAAATGTAGGGCTGTGTGAAGGCCATTAAGGCGTTTTAGGAAAGTATCACACTCAGCCTCTGTTTTGAAAATAGTATATGTGTCATCCACGTACCGAAAATAGACACCTGGCTTTTGGTTGTAATCGAACAAACGTTCTTCATAAAAGCCAACAAAGACATTGGCCAGCCCAGCCCAGGTCCCAGAGGGCTACCCATAGCGACATCATCTTTTTGTTGGTACACTTCATTGTTAAAGCTGAATTCAACTGAACGTGTTGCAGTTTCTATCATTTCAATGAATACTTCCTCTGGGAATGGTGGGCTATTAAGCTCGCTCCGGTACAAAGCGTCGGCACATATTTTGATGGTCTCACTCAAAGGGACATTTGTGAAAAGACTACTAATGTCGAAAGAACACATGAAAGATGTTTCGTTTTTGATGTTAAAGTTTTGCATGAACTCAGCGAACGTAAAAGAATCCTTGATGCAATGTTTTGAATATTTTTGAAGAACAGGGTCCAAAACTTCAGAAAGCCACTTAGCCAGTTTAAATAGGAGTGGAATATTTTCTTTAAAATTGACTATGAAAAATGCAAACATTTCAAAACATACTTAAACTTTTTATCGGACAATTTTACAAAACGAATGCCATTTCACAATATTTAATCATTTTCTAATAATTCAAGACGGATATCATCATTTATCATGAGTTTAAAGAACTTAAATGGAGAAATATAAAAACGTTGTGATACTAAATAATAGCAATACAGATTATATTATCAAAACTATGATTACAAACAAAGGAATAAATATAAAACTTAATCAGACCCTGTTGCCTTGCGGTACAAATCTTTGTAAATTTCGCTCATACTGTCGTTGAAGAGCTGTCTGTGTGTTTTGTTTGTATAATGGTGAGAATCGCTTGACCAATATTTTCTTGCGCTCAATGGGACAACAACGCTGCAAAATACAAAATATGTTTTGAAATGGCCTAAAACGGCGGTAAACATGGTACTAGAGTACAGTTGAACCCTATTAAATCTAGCAACTCGGGCTTTCCCTGACGAAGACTGATTTTCAATTACCATTTTATATTCCTAACTTATTGTAGTCAAATTTCGTACTCAGGGCTCAAACATTCGCTAAATCAGATTTTTTCCATACAAAAACTGCAGGATCGACTCAACTAAATCCGTCGGTGTACATTTTTTTCAAACTTGTCAGGGTCGTGTAAAATATTGGCTAATAACCAAAAGCTGAAAGAAGCAGCGTTATAAATATTTGTTATTATCTGACTCAATACTCTGAGTAGTGTCAAACAAAAAAGTATTTCAATTTCATGTTGCAATTCAATTTCAGTATTGGATTTTCTGGCCTTGGCCTTGAAAAAACTGTAAAAGAGACAATGTTGTGATCTTGTGGCACATACTTTTAAAAAGGTGAAGTGACTATCATCCATCTTACTATTCGAAAAGAAAGTTGACATAAATAGGAATCTACCAAAAGTGATAAGTTCATTTTGCGTTGATAAATATCTTTTTGAAAATTATCGGAAGAAATATTTGAACATGTTTTGTTTAGAAGATAAATTGTTTAATAGAACAATGAGAATGAAATGGGAGGTAAGTCTCAGCTGATAACAGAAATGACAGAACATTCAAGAAACCCTAAAGTTTGAACTTCGAACAAATTGATTTTGATCTGATTCGCAAACTGGGCACATTGAAAACAAGAATACTATTTAAGTCAGTCCTTAAGTCAGATGCCACATAGATAATATCATCCTATGGATTTCCACCCATGAATAGATCAGTTAATTATCGGTTATGTATCATGGCCGAATGAACATATCTCATTGTTCGTTTTGGCACTAACAACGAGACGACAATTAGCATAAATCTACCTTCTACCCGGAACTTCCTTAGAGATGCTTCTCTTGCTTGGACTTTCAGGCATCGGGACATCGTCATCAGATCTAAAATATTATGTCACAACGTTCAAGCAGTTATACAAATTTAATATGTCATAATATTACTATGAAAGCGTCATCGACACTGGTTGTTTCGTGACGTATTTATATGTATCACTTAGTGTAGTGACGTATGTATCATGGTAGTGTGTATAGGATCGTCGCATGACGGGCATCGCAGACGGAAATTAGGATGGCTACTAAGTATGCTCGTTAATAGATCAAGATTTACTTCGCCTACAAAGACGCTATAGTTAACAAGCTATCAAGATGAACAATTTTCAATTGCAATCAAATTTCAACAGAATTATGATGATAATTATCTTTCAAAACATTGGTAAATAAATACAGGAAAAGTTGAAAAAATAATGCAGTAATTGTTTGAGGGGTTGTAAAGTTATAATACATACATGTCACTCAGCAGGGAGTCTTCGAGTTCAGAATCTGTCAGCTCATATTGCTTGATGAATAGAAAATAATAAAATAGAAAGGAATTTTGAACTGAATAGAAAAGAAACCGGGTGGTGTGAAGAAAAGATAGAGACAGCATCAAGGAATTGTTGTTAAAAACAAAGGAATCTAAATTAACAACATCAACATAAAAAGTTCATCTTTCAGTTTAGAATTATGCTACGAAAATAAGCATTTAGTAGAATAACATGATAATTATTCAGCTTAGACCTACTCGGCACTGATTTAAAGAAGAAATATTTGTTTGCAATTTGTTTGTTTTTATCGATTCAGGTAAAAATTGTTAAAAAGTAAGTTTTATTAAGATAAGTTTTATTCCTTGCAGACACTTTGGACCAAGCTAGTCAAGGGTCGTAGTGTCAAAGCAATAAAATGTGAGGATGGCTCATAAGTCAGGGTCATGAACTTATGAGGACAACAGACTCAAAAGCCTTTGGGTCAAGCCCCTGCCATGCTGTTATGGTCATAGCTTGTACTCAGAGTGAGGCAGGTCCCCAGGACTCTGTAATCCTAGACATAGGCAGTGGCGTACCCAAGGGGGGAATAGGGAGGTCCGGACCCCCCTACTTTTCTAAAATATTCTCCTGGAGATTTGTCCAAAAAGGATGTAAAACTCATTTGGGGGGGGGGGGGGGGGGGGGTTTGTAGTATACTGTACGTTTGTGTCAATAACAATTGTAATTGTAAAATACTTTGCTATTTACCGTAGCTAACATGAATTAAATAATGAGGGGAAATTTTGCAAAAAGGGCGTTTCCCCGCATTTGGGAGTGTTTGAAGAGCCCCCAGACCCCGTCCCCCACTGCTGCAACCCTGGGTACGCCACTGGACATAGGAACCACGAGATTTGGTTACATCAAGAGGAGGTACACTGCAGGACGGCAGCTTCTCTGTGTCTCAAAAACTACTACCTGCCGAAGCTAGGTACTAAAAGAAAAAACAACATTTCGCGATGGTCCGTTTATATCGAACAAGAAACATATCTATCTAAAAAGATACGAGACATATACCCTAAGCACCAATTTGGCCGACCTGAAAACTAAATTAAGCTAAGTTTGTAAGCACAGAAGCAGCAAATATTAGTCTAAAAATCCAAAGTGAGATAAAATTAAAAATGACAGACACTGTTGAGACAAAAAGGAACGTTGCGTTCCGCGCTTTCTGCATTTTATTAAAAGATTTTTGCTTACCAATACAGAATCGTTTTTTCTCAACAAATCCTTTACTGTGCTGCGAACATGTGATCTAGTAATGTTGTGCTCTGGTGAAACCGAATTTTCAAATATCCTTGCTCGATTGCGGTTTCTCTCACTCGATACCGCTAAAGCCGCGCGGTAACGGTCTTCATCGTCAAATGACACAGGAGAAGTGATCGGGATTCTTGCACGGACAGTTGGCATTCCAGGTTTGCTGCTGGGAGAGCGATTGCCGCGCGTCGAAGGATGCGGGGACGATCTTGGTCGCTCTTGCACCGAATTCTCTACGTATTGATGTCGCACACTTCTGTTGCTTCCATTTGGAGATGTGGTACAATTAGTGCAGTCAGGTGCTGGTAATAGGCATTTCGGGCAGGAGAAAACTAGCAAAAGATTCAGACATGTCAAAAAACAACAAAATATGCATTTAATTTTGATCTCTAACGGACCAACGATCTTCAAATTTGCCCTCGTATATTCCAATGCCCTTTCATTGTCAAAAGACTAGCGATGCAATATGAAATGATAAAAAAGTCTAAAGTATTAAGACTCTTAACAATGCAAGAGCTTTAGAACAATTTTTAAATCGTTTTGTTTCATGTATAAAACTGTATGTCTGAAAGATGTATGTCCGAAGATTTTTTGTCCGAAAGTTTTCGAATGAAATTCAAATTGGATTTCAAGAGCTGAATCTTACACATAGAAACATTTTTTGCAAAAAAGAAACATAAAGACAACAACATTTAAAGGTGAATAAGCTCTTTAGAGATGCTTTTATGTTATATTTTGAGAGGTATTTTCCAATATGGGTTTATAAAACATGTTGGGCGTTAAACGAAGAACAAAAATTCATGAAAGCTCTTCCAACAAAGATGGAATCATAGGGAATCTATTATGCATTTCATACCACAAATACACTTTAGTGTATAGAGCAGGATGCTTGTAGATTGCAACTCCGAATTAAGGTAAACACTAATTTGCAACTGAGAACCTTCCTGTTCTATTAACATAAGCACGTGAAACTCTGCGTCAAGCACTTATTAAAGGGCCAATAAAATGGTGAACATAAATACCTGTGCTATCTCCGAAAGTTATTCTTTGATATCTTCTCGGTGAATTGTTGAAATCTCGTTTTGATATGAGATCTTGTGGGGCCCGGCCAGCCTTGAAAGGAGGCTTATGGAGCGATGTCTTTTTAGAGTTTACACGGCTAGGTGAAACTGATTTCGAAGGAAGGCCATTTCGGTTACTTTCTAGTCGGTTAGGGCATTCACAAATGCAGTGTTCTTCATGCTTTACAACGCTGCGCTTTGGTGAATGCTGCCGCCTCGGTGTTGTGATGATTGCCTCTTCTTCGGTTTCTGAGGAGGAAGAGGGAGGTCGTACCAATGGAATCTTTCTCGCAGAGTTTGTCTGTAAAACGAAAAGGGAATATTCAAACCAACTCCAAATGCCAAAAGGTTCTTTATTGAATAATATCTCTAAAAATGCATATATTTTTTGGCTAAATTTAATAATAATCATCATGCAATGTATGACTATGTATGAAGTAATATATAAAACTTACAACATAAGAACAAGCCTACTCTTCAAGTAAATTGAGAAGCAATGATACACTTAGAGAACAAAAGTATTGCGCAGCCTGAAGCATAGCGGCAGGACTGCTGCGAAATTACATAGCTTAACAAAAATTCAAATAGCTACAGTAAGTTTTATAAACGTCGTAAGATCTGAAAATGGCACGAAATAGAGAAAACATAGCGTACCAGAGTATTTCTCATCCGACTCTCTTCAGATAATTTCAGATAATGACCGAAAGTAAGCTAAAAATATATATCCAGGTGTGGAATCGAAAGAAACGCGATGAAAGAAAATTGCGGAAGATTTATCAAAATCTGGTATCAAAAATAAAGAAAGCAAGCGTATTCTCGATTTCTGCCAGTTTGTAAACTATATCGACACTAGCGAAAACAAGAAAATTTAGCTATCATGACAATAATACCTGCAAAATATTTCAATTGAAAAGGCTTTTGGTTGCACAAAACTGCAAGACCTTATTGAAATGAACTCGGAGATACCTATTTATGTTTAGGTGCCTAAAACTGTTATTTCTCTTACCGTTATTAGAGAATATGTTAGGAAACTTTGGTAGGAAACTTTGATGATGCAACGGGCCTGATTTCGGCGACAATTTTATGATATGTTGCAGCAGAATTCAGTCAATTACTTTTGCCACAAGCTACCAATTATATCTTTTCAATCTATTGAAATGTTGATTACGGAACAAATAATTTGTAAATTCCTAAAGAACAATTTATCTCCTTATTGAAGAACAAAGTTCCCGCGATAGTCAGGTACACCAAAGTGTCTTAATATCATTCGAAGAGTCGCCATAAAAACGTCAGGATATATATTATTTTCCAAGAACTCTAACAATTTTTTTTCTAAAATTGTCATTTTGTATCCAACAGAGCCTGTCGTTTTACGCCTGCCTAAAAATGCTTCAAAGAGGTTTCAAACCATCAAGATTAATCAATAAATAATGAAACTTCTAGATATTTTAAAAATTACTTTTTGATCTGTTGCCATTAGTTTGGGGCTTTGTTTGATTAATTTTCAACAATTGACAGACTTGTTCGGGAGATGAAGTAGTGTGAAACAAATTGTTCTAATACAGCAATATATAGCCAATAAACAACCGACGCAATTACACGTTTTTGGATTTATTGTTATTGTCAAATGTAATGCATTGAATTAAGGCTTTAAGATACTCAGAATTGTGCTAGATAGCACCAATGTGCAGATTAAAACTGCCTACTCATAAATACATTTGTCATAACCTCGATAAATTTTCAGCGTTTTCAACCTGATGTTCCAATGAACAAAACCAATCTTAACCCTTGTTAGGTTTAAATTGCAGCCTTAAACGCATGCGCAAAAAAATGTCACTATTTTTATCGATGCTCACTTATCTCCTCAACAAGACGACTAATGGCTTCAAATAGTATCTTGAATCTCGATGGCCATATTGCTTACAATGCTGACGCCATTACTCATTTGTCAAATATGCTCAAAGTTTACCAAGTGTATAATCAAAGTTCGCCGATCCAGAAAATCCAGGATGTTTTAAAGAATTTTCCGATAATAATCAGAGGTTTCTGGAAATCTTGCTATGTTTTTGGACAAGGCTTTTTGTGTGCTTTCTGTCTGGAGTTAAAGTTCTGTTAAAGCAATTACAATTAAGCTAAGATCCAAATATGATTTCAGCTAATACTTTTGATGGTCTAATTCCTAACAATTTTGTTTTCTTGCTGTTTTCAAACTATTTCTGCATATCTTCGACTGATAAAGGATTTCAGATATAAAACCAGACTAAGGCCTGGTTCAAACGTCGCACTTCTCATGTGCCGAATCTAACTCTGTTTGGAGCGACACTTGAGCAGGTTTAGCGCGACTCCCGTTTCAAACGTCGAACTTAATCACGTCGCGCCAAATGGGTTTTAGGATTATTACATGAAGTATCTTGGTTTAAAATTAAGGCACAAAGCAAAACAGCGACGAGAATTCAATGTTATGGATAAATTTTCAAAATAGATTAAACTAAATATAATTATGCATTGAGTTCGGTAGATGACAAGTTCGATGCTTGAAATCGTGCCGTGCTGGAGTCGTGCAGCTCGGCAAGCTCTGGCGATCCAAACTAGTTTGCCGCTCCTAACTAAATCTGCCGTACCAAATTGATTCAAACGTCGCGCCCCTCATGTACTTAATTCTCGAGTTAGGCTCGGCACATGAGAAGTGCGACTTTTCAACCAGGCCTTAATTAGACTTTATTTATCTTTAATTTTTGGCAGGCAGCTTATAAACAAGAATAGCTTACATTTTCCTCTAAGATTCATCTTATGCTGCTTTTAAACAAAGGTGGTACGAAGGCAAAGAAATATAGTATCATTGCAATCTTTAAGTGAAACGCAGAAAATTATGCCAATACGGAAAATGCAGCAAAGAGGCATGGAGTTAAATACCGTTCTGGTTGGTGAAATCCTAGATCTTGAAAGATGTTCTCTTGAGCTTGATGCAATACTGGTCTCTTCAATTCTGGTGCTTGTTGTAAATGATAACTGTGGATCAATGCCCTAAGAGAAAAAATAGTAAACAGTGTGTCTTTGATCAGAATGAATAAAGAATTATCATCATAATGTAAATTTATTTTCAGTAAGCCACATCTGAAGAAAACCGAGGTAGAGCTAACCAAAGCCTATCATTTGCATGCGGGAATGATATGCAGCACGAAATAAATATAAAAAAGGATATAGCAAATGTATATTTTTATATTAAAAATCGAAAGTTAAAACAAGGCTCGAGTCAAGTTCTCAGTCGACATTCTACAGCACGAAGTTCTCAATTAATCTAAAGTTATTTCCCGACTATGTTCCATGTATCAATGTTTACAACATCAGTGACGTAATCACCTTTTTTTCCAATAGGGGGAGGGATGGGGGCAAAAGGGTTCAAGGCCTTTTTAATAATTTCAGGCATTATTTGCATCGCAAAAAGTTTACTAGCTCGAATTATTAGAGGTTGTTCCCCTGCCCCCAGTGGATACGCCACAATAACATACAGGCATCTCTTCAACATTCTGCTTCCCTTGCCTTGGTCAATGCCTGTAGGTGGTGACATCACAAAATGTTTATTAGAAATTTCGAATTCAGATCACATCTACTGAGGGAGTATTTGGAAGACCTCTAAATGTGAAAAATCAATCACATGTGGCAGAAATTGATCAAGATATGGCCACATAAGCACAGGCTCTTTTCATCAAATCATTGTTATTTGGTCACTGAAACTCTACGAACCAAACCAAAATCAAAATATCAGACTGGACCAATAATTAGCTAATTGTCCATATTCAAAAGCATTTAGTAGCGCTGTTTCAGACTGTGTGGCCAAAAGTCAAATAGCAAAAAAATAGGTTCTTTCAAACATCACTCTTTAGAGCCCTATTCTTTTAAGATTAACATAGCCCCAGGACACGAGAGCAAAGTTTCCCATAAACAAAATATTCTTGTATAGAAAACTTTGACCGATCAATACTGCACCCCACCAGGAACGCCTTTGAGCTCTTAGCAACAGTCCGGCATACAACAGCTATCATTCAATTAAAGAAGAATATTCCCCTACTGTGATAAAAGGTGGTCTTACTAGGTGTCCGATTATAGTAATATAGCCCGTTAGTAAACCGTTCGGATTTAAAGGCTCTGCGGCGTGTTTATGATTGAAATTTTTTTTTTATAGTCTTTCCAGCAGAATGTAAATTGCCATCAAAATGCGTCGAGGCATAGGCCTTTAGTGAGATCTCACCAACAGATTCTTTACAGTATTACAGAGAAGGGAATTATGTATGCAATAATTCAACTGAAAGTTTGATTATCATGATTATAAACTGGATACATGGCTCGATGGCTTGCCCAAAGTTCTTTCCATGTGTCCATCAGCCTAAAATTGTTTAATTTTCATTGCTGAATTATAAAATATTGCAGTTGACCGTTCATTGTTATTTAGCCAAATTTACTTGGATATTGTATATTAATTATAAGTAATGTCAACCAGTATATTGTAATTAATCAATTTTATGTTGAAAAATGTTTTGAGTTTGAGTTTATCAGAAAGTCGATTGATGCGTGCAAACACTCCATGTCATTCAGCCCCCTTTTAAGGTAAAAGTCGGAGGTACAACTTAAAACCGTCCAATTATAAACACCAAATCATGAAAAACTGTCTATACACTATCCAGCACCATGCAAAAGGCCTAACGTTTCATGATCGTTTCTTGTTAAATTAGCAGCAATAGACACTGCTTATAAGAACAGCCCTTATAAGGAACATCGGGCTGCGATTCGTCCAAAAATGAACAGCATAAGAAATATGTTCAACAAAACTCAGGAAATGAAATAGCAGAAAAAATTGAAAAATGAAAGAACAGCAATAGAAAGACATAAAGCGATAAGCAAAATAGCATTAGTTACTTTATTGAGCACATGTTATTTTCGGACACTATTATGCACAGGAAATTCCCTTATAAATAAGAGACAAAATAAGAAACACGCTAGGCTGAATCAATTGTAAAAAAGGAGTGCATGATATTACATGTATCCAGATATAAAAAAAAGAAAGGTGGGTATAAGAATAAAAATATAACAAAGAAACCTACACGTTCAATGGGGTAATTTTGTGTTCTTGCCAGCAATATTTCGCGATTAACGTCATCCTTTGGTGCAAATGAAGGCGTTGGAAACAAAAACTGTCTAGAACACTGCTCGAATCTTGCTAGAACTTTGCCGTCTAAGAAAAGATAAAAAGCAAATTTGCGAGACGTGCAAGGTAGATCATGTATCAGACTGTATAGAACAATAAAAAGGGGGGTGGGGTATGCAGCGGTAAGTATAAAGATGTCAGGAAAGGCAGAAAGCATTTGTTGCCGTAATCATGAGCATTTATAAAAGAGCTTCTGAACTAGGGAGAAAAGTGTATAACGATTCTGACATCAAAAGCTTATCATAGGTAACGTATCATGTTGGAGTATTTGTAAGCACCATTGCATAGCATGGAGCTTGTTACTTTGTACTTTCAAGCCCCCTTTTCAAGTCTACAGCATATTAAAATCATATATGTAATGTAACAAGATATATGTAATGTTGAACCATTGGGTGTGCCATTGCAAAGTGCTGAATTTTGATCTTTGTATGATATTTTTGAGCCATCCTATAAGGTCATCCTATTAGGCCATCATATTACGTCATCGTAATTTTATCAAACAAATCCTCCAAAAATGAATAGCAATATAAAACACAGACTCCTCAACCAGGCAGCCCTATGTGTACCATCCCAAACATAGCACTGAAACGTAAGGGGAGCGGCATACCGTCATATCTTTCTGAATATTGCCTCAGTTCAATGCTAACAATCTCATCTAAAAAAGAAAAAAGTGTAATGATGATATCATAGAAGGTAATCGCATCCTCTTTTACGATATAGACGTATACAGGCGTGCATTAAATTGGATAATAAAACTTAATAAAACTGTGCTCTTAGACCATTGAAGTAATGTTTTCTATCAAATCTCTATTACTACAACTCTAGAAAGGGAAGGGCTTGAAAATTGAAGAGCATGGAAAGAGCATGGAAATAAAGAAAATGAACAGTGCATGCCTAAAGATTGGATATAACTGCAAATAAAATTACCCAACAACCGAACAACAATTTCGATATTAACTACTTTTCAACAAACTACAAGAATTATTTATCAGTTTAACAAAATAAGGAACAAACTTTAACAAATTAAAAATACCTTCCAATATTTCAAGTACATGGTCCAGTGTCCTTGCATTGGTAAAAATCTGTCAATAGGGCAGTCAAAATAACATTTCGACAACAACATTGAAATCTATTGATAATTGCAAGCTTGCTAACCAAGAAATTGTCCTACTCTATATTCTTTGTATGTTTCTTTTCATGACATATGAGAAAGATATCAAAATATTTGCAACAAGCAGCCTATCAAAAAGTACCTTATCTAGGGAGCTTGTAGCATTTGAAAATTATGAGATGAAAATGTTTCAACACCAACAACCACAACATAATAAAAAATATCATATAAATAGCTAGGAAACCATGAATTTAAGGCTTAACATATGAAGGTCATAGCAGCTATCATTAGACTTATATGAGACCATGGCACTAGTAATTAAAAAAGGTCTTAACATGCTATAAAGAACAATACTTTTGTTAAAAGACCACACACAATTCTTACCAAAATATTAATCTGCATCAAATCATTATTCATGAAAATGAAACAATCCATATACATACAGATTATAAAACAGCAAATATCTTATAATCTAGAGAGTCCACAGATATAACAACATAAAATGCAGCTATTGCACAATGAGAAGAAACATTTGCAATGTGGCTCTTTGATGGCAAAATCTTTAATTACCTTGATGACAAACCCTAATTAAGTTAATGCATCTTCTTGTCAACTTTTTGACTGCCAGAATTGTAGTTCTTTTATATCAAATAAGCATATAATGATTAAATTTAAAAGAGTTTCTGGTTTGTCTAGAATCAAAGGATATTTCAGAATCATAAAGAAAAATATAAAATTTGTTACCCACTCTTTCAAACATCAATTTTTCATTGAAGACAAAAGGGAAACTAGCAAAAACAGATTTGGTTCTTCTTGTCTGAGCTAAAAGTGAAACTGTAACAAACACAAAGTTTCTGTCAGTCAGATGCAAAGTTCCTGGGCAGGCAACCTGAAATTGAAAATAATTGAATAGGAAAATGAACACAAAATGGCAATATAATAAACTTTTGTGTCTTGCAAGAAGTGGTGTCGTAGCAAACAGGATTGGTAATACCTTTGGGTACTACCTTTAGGTACTTACATATTTCTGCATCATAAATTAACTAAACTACAGTACAATATTATTAAAGCACCCATACAGAAAATTAATGACAAAAAGAAAATAATATATATATATATATATATATATATATATATATATATATATATATATATATGGAGAGAAATACTTAGGAGGATTTATCTCTGTAGTTAGACCAATAGATGAGAGAACCCATACACGGCGTTGCCTTTCTTAATGACAAACATTTTCCTTGTAGCTATACTTTCTTTGGATCAAAAATTACTGAACATATATACTTTAAAAATCATATTTTAAATAAAAAGGTAATGCACTTGATTCATTTGCTTAAAAATAAAATAGTTTTTGTGCTTAAAAATTGCCCCTGAAAAATCACTTTTTACAGTTTTCATATTGCTCTTGTTCCTTAGTATAGTCAAGGACAGAACCAGACTACAACTTAGAGTGTTTTTTGTGCAGGAATAGTACATAAGTTGGTGTGAAATTCATTGCATGCATTTATCTAAAAATAAACAAAGCCTGCTAACTTGCCTATATTCTTTTCAGAGGCTTTTGTTGAGTGTATAAAACTTTAGAACCCATGCTGTATCTAATGCAGAAACATACCTGTGGTCAGATAAACTGACCAATCTTGGTTCCTTGGGTTAAAATCGATGCCATCAGACTTTTATACGTAGTAGTTTTAAGTAGAACGAATCATATAATAATGAAAAATATGATATATCAAGCACTCATGTTGAACTTGGCGCGAAGTTGACTGGGAAAGCCTGTCTCACAAAATAAACAGCACAAATCTTAATCTAAAGATTTTCTGAGTTGAATTTGATAGAATTTGAAATACAAGATAACTGAACGGCAGTAGATTTGACAAAATCTGAATGCGTTCGAAGACAAAGTAAGTTTTCCTTCTTACGATGCCAAAAAATCAAGCTTTGTCACTTAGTGCTATACTAAAAGCAACAGAAGAATAAACAAGGAATAAGAATTACCTGCTTGACTTTAAAATTGACATGGCATTTAAGTGCAGGCCGAGGCATCCTTCTTCGTCTAATAAACAGTAACCGAATGTGTAAACAAACCTCTCTGGGTACAAATTTCGCGCTGCTGTCAACGAACGCCACTGAGCCTCTTTTTCAAATTAACAGGAAAGAGGCTAGTAATATAAGTTAAAAGGCTCGTAAAATATGGATGGCTCATTTTGATTTGAGATAATTATGAAAGTTAAAATTCGAATATTTTTGCACAAAAATAAAACAGAAAAGCCTGTTCTGACAGGAATTGCGAACGATTCTTTTCTGCTTGCCTACCACTTAAAGAGTTAGAATTCCACCAATGGAAGGAACAGATAGGATTGAACCACTCTCAATTCTCTAAAATTTTGTGTTTGATTGGTCTTTGACCACATGAGATATTATAGAAGAAGGTAATTGATATAAAAGAATTGATTTTTTACTACTATTTTTATAAATTCTACTTGATTTATACTACCTAGAATTTTACTTGATTCGGAAAGTTTACCTTTAAAATTGGGATTTTATGCATACTAAAATGTAACAATGACGGTTGTTTCAAAGCATTCTCATTAAGTACACATAGATTACAACGACAAACGAACAGTAAAATATTCAAGCCAGAAAACAGACTTGCAGGATATATGTACTTGCACGAAGTAAAGACTTGTCAGAAAATTAATCACCTTTTGATCACCTAAAATATGCTTAATAATTGAAAAAGTCGAATCATAACGAAATGATGCTGATTTCTGCTTATGTGTGAAGCACTCTTCTGCTAGCGCTAATGTAGAAATGTTTCCTGATTCTCGTGTGAAACTTGACGATCTACATCTCGTCAAAATAGCTTTTTAACGCAAAAGCCAAAAAAGCAAAACACTGTCCAAATGCAATCATCCACATGCTTAGACTTTTTGTCCACGTAGGAAATCTGGCATTCATCGCAGGCTGAGGAATAATGGCAATTTGGTTGAATGAGATTGAAAAAACTAGGAACAATCTCAATCTGGTTGAACAAAAATTCGAACAAAAGCTTCTGCATATTGTTTTACGGCTTCATGATACTGGAAACAGAAATGCAAAATTCAAAATACAAAATACAAATTTTCCAATGGGAAAAAGCTGCCAGGGATTTATCCAGTTCATGGTCATTCCGTTCAAAATTTTCTACATATCAATTTCTGTGAGTGGTAGGATAAGGGTAGGGGTACTTCGCTTACCTCTCTTTGGCGCCCAGTGCAACAAACAAAGGATTGGAAAGTGGTAGGTGTGTTTTATTTTTGTGCAAATAAGTTCTCAGAAAATTAATCTGATTGTTATGGGAATATCAGCTTTTGAATAGTAACCTAATTCCTGTGCGAAAGGGTCCCCTGGAGCTGTTGGAAATGCAATATGCAGTTCAAGTCCAAAATATATCGGGAATATGCAAACTCGAGAGGTAACAAGCAAGGACACAACGGGATGTAACAAAGAATTGTTTCACAACACATAATTCAGACAAGACAAGGACTACAACTCAAAAACAAACTAATTTAATCAGTTACTAATTTAAAGTGACGACAATATAAAGAGATGTATCAATTTTACTTTGCATGCGTTTTAAGGTGCTTTTTCCTTGTTACTGTCTGATTGAATCTCTTTCCACAGATTTCGCATTCGTACGGTTTTTCTCCGCTGTGAATTCTAAAATGTATACGAAGATGCGAAGAGCGGTTGAACCGTTTCCCGCAAATTTCGCATAGATACGGTCTTTCTCCACTGTGAACCCGCAGATGTCTAGTTAAATGCGTTGATACGACAAAACCTTTTCCACATTCTTGACATCTATACGGTTGTTCTCCAGAATGGATCCTCATGTGAACCTTAAGGCTACTCATCTTCGTGAACTCCTTGTTGCAATGCATACAAACACATTTCTTGTCCCCTGTGTGCTTGTTCACGTGATACTGCAAGCTAGAAGTGCTGTTGAAGGACTTTCCGCAAAACTTACAAGAGTATCGCTTATCTTCGTTGTGTACCTTCATGTGAGAATCTAGAAGGTTCTTTCCAGCAAACGAATTGCCACAAACCTTGCACTGAAATGAGTTTTTGTCAGTGTGAATGGTCAGATGTTTCTGCAGTATAGCAATGTCAACAAACTCTTTGCCGCAGAACTCACATTTATGAGCTGAGAGTCCACTATGTACAAGAAGCTTGTGGTTAACCAGGTTATGTTGGGTCGAAAAACAACTGTCGCACTCATCGCAAGGCCAAGATAGTAGCGTTGCTTTCTCTGAATTAAAAGTAAACAGAGCTAAATCAAGGAAGTTTTTTCAGACAATCGATTGATACTTGAGTGGCTTCAGCGATCTGTCAATCAATCTAAGCCAATCAACAAGCGTTCTAATGAAATCAATCACACTCATTGGTCAATTATTGATGGACAAATGGCTGAAGCGACTTTAGTATCTGTTGATTGCTTTTAGGAATGCACGATTTTATGAACGAACTATTGGATTAGAAAAAACGAATGAACGCTGAAAACATGTGTGCAATATAGAAGATGTATTTAAGCTTTACCTTTCTCGCTGGACTTTTTCCCTGGCATTTTTGTTGCTGTATTTCCAATAGAACTTTCATGGTTGACAAACGCATTCCAGAAAACACTTTTCAAAACATGATTTTCTTCTAGGGACATCATCTGCTCTGAGCCTGTAAGATATGAATTTGAAAATAGCATAGAAAAATTGAAACATACCAAACTAAAATGCTTTTCGTCTGACACATTTCAGCGTGTAGACGTCGGAAATGTCTCAAGGTAAACAGAAAATCTATATACATCCAGATGAGGATTGAAAGAAAAAAAAGAAGCATATTTAATTGACTCTTTTTATTCAAATTGGTGGCCGATAACCTTTTGCCTCTCAAAAATTAAATAAAACAGATGTTAGTTATTAACTACATATATAATGACAACAAATAAATAAATCTAAGTAAAAATCAATTTTCTTTTCTAGAATTAAAAGAATCTTGGCAGAAAATTATGCGTACTAATTAAAGTTTAGAATAAAAACCTGAACTTTTAAAAGGACTTGCGAAGAAAACTTACAATTGGCAGTGAACAGCAATAGATTCACAACTTTATTGCTCATTCTAAGGTTGGTTGTATGACAATTAAAAGGACAAGAAATGTTTGTTGTTGGCTTTGTTTTTTCAACTGAAATCTTTTTCAAATTTTGTGTCACGGTTGCCATTAGTAGTAGGATAAACTAGTTTTCTACATACTAAAAGTAATACCTAAAATTTGGACACTGCCATCAAATGCTACTAGACTAATAGCTGTAACTCCAGCCTTCTTATACAGTTCATCAATCTAAAAAAGGATCAAAATTTCAACACTCCATTATTAACACACAACGATTTAGAAATTCTTCAATTAGTACATTATGAGGATATGAAAAATTCTACAATAACAAATCTATTGTATTTAAATATTCACAGAAAGTGTTGCAGGAGGGTTGCAGACTTTCAAACTTCAAATTTCACTTTCAAATATTTAAAAATCAGCCCTCGAGATGACTTTCAATTTGCTTACTAATACTCTTAAGGGATCGCGTTCCTAATTGGCCTTATACAATCCACAACTGGGTACATATACATCCTAGTGTTTCTGATCTATGTTCTAACAATTTATACTCTGAAGAATGTGAGAAGAAAATCTTCAGCAACATGTTTCAAAATGTCTGCTTTTTTCAAGCCATATTGAGCAACCTTTCATGTGTCCACTACAAATTAAATTATAAGGGCTGTAGTGAATAACAGTTTGAAGACAAATGTCAAAACGAAATTCAATAATAGCAACATGAAACAGGCAAACTCTAACTTGATATTCAGAGGTTTACTGGTTATTTGCTTGCATTGTAACAATTGTGTTTCAACTGACAGAGTTCTGACTCTCGATAAAAGGAGTGCGCTTGACATCAAATTTCATTTTAAATGAAATAGGTGACTGGAATTTGTCATTAGTTAAAAACAACATGGTGTGGTTTTGAATGAGTTAATCAAGAGGTAAGAACTAACAAACAAGTAGAACTTACATTCGCTTTTATATTCTTTACCTTCCTAGCTACAAACTTCTTTTTCTGTTCATCATCGGCAAAACTATTTGCAATAGTTACCTAAAAATTCCAAATAACAAATATATACTTAACTGATAGTTAATAAAAATAATTATAACTCCTAACAAAATAATTTTTTTATAAAGTGCTAAAAATAATGTATAAGGTACTTAATACAAAGTTTATTTGCAAAGAACATATTGCAGCTTAAAAATTTACTTTTGGAAAAATTCAAAAATTTCAATTTTTTCAATGCTAGAAACTTTGTCAATAATTCAAATCACCAAAATTTAACCCTAGACAATGAAGTTTTGAAACCAAAATCCACAAAAGTAATTAATTAAGGCTATCTGAAAAAATTCATCGACATCTTTTGGGAAACTGCTGTTTTCATGAAAGTTGCCATGACATTGGCTTTAGTAATTATCAAGGAAATCTTAGTTATTCTATGACTTTCAAACTGTAATGTATGTTTGGTAAAGACTTCTGTGGCTTGATAACAATGTTATGTTACAAAAAGTAGCTTGATGTCCCAGACGTTGGCCCGTTTTCAAGATGCTGGTACAAGACTGAAATAGAATATATATCAGGCATGGCCATAAGACTTTTAACAGGATAGCAGCAAACAGCTGTTCTAGTCATTTCCAGGTGAGTTATTCGAAGGTTAATAAGTATCGAAGCAAAGGAAAATTGATTTAAAGGAGAGCAATTTTCTTCCTGGAGCAATTCAGGAGAGCAATTTGTAGCTCCCCTCCAGCATTTGAAGGAAGCCTGGAGGCGAGAAAAAACTATGGCTCTCCTCAAATGACCAGGCCTGATATAGGGTTATGAAATAGATATTAGATACTACCTGCAGTTTATATTTTGAATGTTCAATCAAAAAGCCTGCCATCCCTTTCCCTTAAGCTAGTACTGTATTGTTCTAGTACTGTTAATGACCATCCTAGTCTTAAATTAGACTTTTCCCATACCTTACTTCCTGTTTCACCAAGGATGTCTTTATCCAGAACCTGGTATGTTTGATACAGCTGGCCATTACTTTGAATTCCAGCTGCACTTGAATCTTGACTGGTAGCTGCTTGTAGATCATTTCCCAAGTTGGTGATATGAATATTCACTCCCTGTGAATGCACATCAGGTTCTTGTAAGCTGCTATCTTGCTGGGTGACAAATTGAATACCACCATCACTTGGAGACTGCTGTGTTAGTAGAAACTTTAATGTAGCTGTGTCTAAGGTCAAATCTTTCACTTGCAACTGCAACAAAAAAACAAAAATTAAAAGTTTACATATAAATAGAATTTATCATGGGTGATACGGCTGCATTGTTTTGACCGGAGCTTTAATCAGGTATTGATCTTGATTATCTGTTGAGACCCAATCAGTGTATAAGATAGCATTTTGGGCATTTTCTAGCTTTTTCACTCTCTAGACACAAATCTTGAGGGCTTTAAACAAATTTCTATGGCACACACATTGATCATTGAAAGTTTGTGGTCAACAAAATTTATTGTTTTACAACTTTCAGGCAGTGGTGGTTTTAGGTGGTCTAGAGAGGGCCATGGCCCTAGGCCCCACGTTTATGAGCCAGAAGGGGCCTGCAACTAAGAAAAAACAAAAATTGCAATAACATGTTTTAGGCACTGGGACCAAAGCTGGGTTCTGCAGTTCCGTAACCAAAGATGCCCATCATTGTCGTTGTATAGTGCCTTGTCAGATTCTGACATGCCCATAAGGTGAAGTAAATGCATTAAAAAAAATTTACTTTTACCTTTAATTTCTACTACCAAATTCCCTTCAAACAATTCATATATGTATTTCAGTTTCATATTTTAAAATTCCAATACACACCTTCAATTAAAGCTACATATACATTATACAAAAAAGAAATTTAAATTACAGAGAAACTAGATACCAAATACAAGATACAAGGGAAAATAAATGGAAAAGAAAATGCATGGAGGGGAATTTCTTAATTTATGTAACCTAATCGAGGAGAGAGCACCCCCTTTAGCCATACTTTGTATAAAAATAAAAATAAATTGAATGGATTCATTTTATAGTAGCTGTCACTAGCAACAAAACGAATGAACTTTTGTCAAATAAATATGGTTTAAGGTTTTAATAATCTTGTCACTTTGCTTTGCATTTTCTTTGTACTTGATTATTGTACAAAAATTCTGAGCGATGTTGGGCCGTAGCCGTCGCTCTCATGCAAATGGTACCCCTCATGTCAAATATGTACCTGACGTGTCGAATTTTCAAACGCGAAAAAAAATATAAAGATACCAATAAAACCAACAGATGATGATATTCATGTATTCGGCAACTCTTCTTTATCCGTTTTCACTTAATATCGGGGTTATTGCCGATCGTTTTCTGTCAATATTCAGTAAAGTAAACCAACCACTATAGGCCCGGTGAACACAAAACAAAGCTCCCACGACTAAGTGTCGAGTCTTGTTCAGAAAGGCAGGGGATTCCCTGTGTATCAGCAATGATTGCTGGGGGGTACGGTCAAAAATTAATCGAATTCATCTTCAAACACGTAATTCGAAGAAACGAAAACACTCAATGAAACGACATGTGCTACAAAGAATACAAAGTATCATCAAATACGTGTGTAATAAGATTGGTACCACATTATCTTGATCAAAATAAATCAGAATCTAGCTTTTTTCGCTCCGCCACCAAGAGACGGTAGAGACTTAGTCTCTGGAAGGGTCGGCTCCGTGTACCCCTCCTGTCGAATTTTGGAAAACTTGCCAAAATGCGCCGCTTCTCAAGTTTAGATGAAATCTAATATCAAATAAGTGTGTAATAAGATTGGTAACACATTATCTTGATCAAAATAAATCAGAATCTAGCTTTTTTCGCTCCGCCACCAAGAGACGGTAGAGACTTGGTCTCTGGAAGGGTACACGGAGCCGACCCTTCCAGAGACCAAGTCTCTACCGTCTCTTGGTGGCGGAGCGAAAAAAGCTAGATTCTGATTTATTTTGATCAAGATAATGTGTTACCAATCTTGTTACACACTTATTTGATATTAGATTTCATCTAAACTTGAGAAGCGGCGCATTTTGGCAAGTTTTCCAAAATTCGACAGGAGGGGTACACGGAGCCGACCCTTCCAGAGACTAAGTCTCTACCGTCTCTTGGTGGCGGAGCGAAAAAAGCTAGATTCTGATTTATTTTGATCAAGATAATGTGTTACCAATCTTATTACACACTTATTTGATATTAGATTTCATCTAAACTTGAGAAGCGGCGCATTTTGGCAAGTTTTCCAAATTTCGACAGGAGGGGTACACGGAGCCGACCCTTCCAGAGACTAAGTCTCTACCGTCTCTTGGTGGCGGAGCGAAAAAAGCTAGATTCTGATTTATTTTGATCAAGATAATGTGTTACCAATCTTATTACACACTTATTTGATATTAGATTTCATCTAAACTTGAGAAGCGGCGCATTTTGGCAAGTTTTCCAAATTTCGACAGGAGGGGTACACGGAGCCGACCCTTCCAGAGACTAAGTCTCTACCGTCTCTTGGTGGCGGAGCGAAAAAAGCTAGATTCTGATTTATTTTGATCAAGATAATGTGTTACCAATCTTATTACACACTTATTTGATATTAGATTTCATCTAAACTTGAGAAGCGGCGCATTTTGGCAAGTTTTCCAAAATTCGACAGGAGGGGTACACGGAGCCGACCCTTCCAGAGACTAAGTCTCTACCGTCTCTTGGTGGCGGAGCGAAAAAAGCTAGATTCTGATTTATTTTGATCAAGATAATGTGGTACCAATCTTATTACACACGTATTTGATGATACTTTGTATTCTTTGTAGCACATGTCGTTTCATTGAGTGTTTTCGTTTCTTCGAATTACGTGTTTGAAGATGAATTCGATTAATTTTTGACCGTACCCCCCAGCAATCATTGCTGATACACAGGGAATCCCCTGCCTTTCTGAACAAGACTCGACACTTAGTCGTGGGAGCTTTGTTTTGTGTTCACCGGGCCTATAGTGGTTGGTTTACTTTACTGAATATTGACAGAAAACGATCGGCAATAACCCCGATATTAAGTGAAAACGGATAAAGAAGAGTTGCCGAATACATGAATATCATCATCTGTTGGTTTTATTGGTATCTTTATATTTTTTTTCGCGTTTGAAAATTCGACACGTCAGGTACATATTTGACATGAGGGGTACCATTTGCATGAGAGCGACGGCTCCGGCCCACTATGGCTGAAAATTCTAGTAGTGTAATAGTGTAATAGTGAAATTGCAAGCAAACACAACTTGAATGCATCCTTTGCAAACGGGTTTGCACAAATAATGGGTTACCTATAAAATAAACTTTAGGCTTGGTAGGGACTAAAACCAGTTTTATGACTCGTGCAATCTTAGATGTATTGAGAATGGTTTTCTGAAGGACTCTGTCCGAGAAAAAGACCCTGAAAACAAACTTGGTCTGAGAACAATCTAAAATGCAGTTCTGAGTCTACACAAAAACGAAGGAAATCGAAAGCGAGAAACACGGCGATCAGCTTAGAAACCGTTTCGCTTTCTTGATGAACATAATGAAAGCTTAAAAAAAGAACGCAAAGTACGGCCTAAGTTTGATATGACAAAAAACAGAAATAAATACTTGAATTCTCTCTTCGTTTGAAGCAAATGTGTCCAGTGTCAAGCCAATAGGCCTGTTCACATCAATCCCATCAAGTTGTGGTACGGGGTTTTCTTTTAAAATAATTGTGTTTTCCATTGGAAATGGCCTCATGAAGATCCCTACCACTTACCAGCAGATCCTGGAATCCTGGATTGATTCATGCCTGCTCCGCCGCAGTGACAAATCCCTCCACCAACCTTCGTGTAAAAAAGTCAAGCACTTCCAATGAACTCCACAAACACCTCAAAACATTTCGAAAAATCTAATCATAAGAGATTATGAATCTCAGGATATCACCAGCGAATTAAATAAACTGGCATATTTCACCCAAAACGAGCTCCTCTTCCCAGGAAACCCTACCAACAACGAAACCACTCCTCAGGGCACCCAGACAGGGGGCCCGCACTACCTCAACTTCGAACCCCCTTCACCAAAACCATAAGTTCTACCTTTTGTTGTCCCATTCGACATCAAAACTATAAATATAGGTTTCGTCCTTACTAAACATTGGTACTTGATTTCACCAGACGTGCTCTAGCCCTCACTAGAAGGCCTAACCTCAAAGATCAACTGGTCCACTCTTAATTAGGCCATTAACGCAAAGCCCCTTCTCGAAGCATCATGCGCCTTTAACATTAACAATATATAAATATTACACTAGAGGCACGGTTACGTCTAAGGTACATCATCCACTGATAATTGAATTTTCATTCTTATTACCTATATATTTATTATGCAACCGTGATCCTGGACGCAGGATTGCGAGGGGCGCCCACGAGAAACGGACATACCGAATTAAAGCCCCGAAATGTCTCTCGTTAGTTTCTTGCTGATGAGTTGCTTTTTTATCATTTTCTGCCCACTTACAAGCTAGTTGCTTAAAACATACAAGGGCACACACAACCACCCCCCATCTGAGTTTGAGGCTGTAACCAGGTGGTAGTGACTACTCCTTATCTCCTTTTTTCTCATTTTTGCATTTTGGATTTTACAATTTTGTTCACACGTTGGTTTTTTAGTTTTTACCTTCTCTACCTATAAAACAGTCTGTTGGGTAGGGAGGTATCGAACACATCGAATTTGTTACATTAAAAGATCTTGCTTTTACCCTGAAAAACCAGGTGAACTGTCACGTGCATAACGTCTTCTATAGCCAAAAATCAGATAAGGAAGGTGCAAAAAAAATCTCAGGGCCATTTTTAACATAATTGCTAGGTAGTAATTGCCCCTCCAGCACCAGTGACTTCCATTATTTCAAACAAATGGTATTGCTTTCCTCTTTCAAAATAAAAGACTTGTCCTGCAGCTAATTGCCTTTACTACAATGTAGGCTATGTAGAATATATTGCACATTAAACATCAATCGTTTGAGATTAACAAACCAAAAATAATATTGATGAACTAGTAAGATACAGAGAAGAGTTGCAAGAAACCAAAGATAATATTGAATAACTAGGATTGATACAGCGAAAAGTTGCAAGATACCAAAGAGAATATTGATTAACTAGTAAGATACAGAGAAGAGTGGCAAGAAACCAAAGATAATACTGAATAACTAGGATTGATACAGAGAAAAGTTGCAAGATACCAAAGAGAATATTGATTAACTAGTAAGATACAGAGAAGAGTTGCAAGAAACCAAAGATAATATTGAATAACTAGGATTGATACAGCGAAAAGTTGCAAGATACCAAAGAGAATATTGATTAACTAGTAAGATACAGAGAAGAGTTGCAAGAAACCAAAGATAATATTGAATAACTAGGATTGATACAGAGAAAAGTTGCAAGATACCAAAGAGAATATTGATTAACTAGTAAGATACAGAGAAGAGTGGCAAGAAACCAAAGATAATATTGAATAACTAGGATTGATACAGCGAAAAGTTGCAAGATACCAAAGAGAATATTGATTAACTAGTAAGATACAGAGAAGAGTGGCAAGAAACCAAAGATAATATTGAATAACTAGGATTGATACAGAGAAAAGTTGCAGGATACCAAAGAGAATATCGATTAAAAAGTTAGGATGCAGATGAGAGTTGCAAGAAACAAAAGATAATATTGATTAACTAGAATTGATACAGCGAAAAGTTGCAAGATACCAAAGGAAAAATTGATTAACTAGAAATGATACGAACAAAAAATCGCAGAATATCAAATAAAATGTTGATAAACTAGAAATAATACAGATGAGAGTTGCAAGATACAAAAAAAACATTGATAAACAAGAAATGATAGGAATGCGAGCTGAAAGACACCTGATAAAATATAGATAAACTAGTAATGAAACAGAAGAAAGTTGCTAAAAAGTTTATCGATAAACTAGTTTTGATACGGAGAAGAGTTGCAAGATATCAAATGGGATGCTGACAAACTTGTGATGATACAGATTAGAGTTGCATGATATAAAAAAAATTGATAAATCAGACATGATAGGGAGTTGCCATGATAAATTAGACATGATTTTTTTCAAGGCAAAACCTGTTTCCTGAAACCAGGGCCGGCGAAACGTATTTGAAAGTGGAGGGGCCAAAATATCAAAGTCTTGAAAGGGCTTAGGAAAGGAAAGAGAAATTTTAGAATTATTTTGTCTTAGGGATGGCAAATGAAACTGTATCTAAATGAAATAATATACTACATTAATGTTCGCTCTTGCCTTAAAATTTTT